>NW_023458619.1:66576-168757 GCF_013731165.1 Rhagoletis pomonella | reverse complement strand
AACCGCAGGGCCCTGTGAGGAATATAGAAATCGATCTGTTCAAGAAGAGCAGGGCAGTCCATTCTCCCAGAGATAATATCAGAGACAAACATTAGTGAATGTACTGTTCTTCTTCTTTCTAAAGAATTCTGTCTGATAAGCATGCAGCGAGCACTATAAGATGGAATGGGATCGGAGAAGTTAGGCGGTTGAAGAGCAAACCGAATAAATTTCCTTTGAACTTTTTTAATTCTACTAGCATGACAACTATAAATAGGGTTCCAAATAATCGAGGCATATTCTAATTTTGAGCGAACCTGCGAATTGAAAAGGATCTTTCTGGTATAGGGGTCCCTGAAATCTTTAGCATATCTGCGAATAAAAGCTAGGTTACTACAAGCCTTCGGAAGCAAATGGCAAACGTGATTTACAAACGTAAAGCGATGATCAAAAACAACCCCCAGGACATTAAAGTTCCTAACTATGTCAAGCTGATTATTTAGGATGCTATAAGATGAAGTAAAAGGTATTAGCAGACTTGGATAGGGTCATATAGAAGCATTTTTTAAAGTTTAATTCTAATTTATTACTATGACTCCATCTAACAAGATTGTCTAAATCGATCTGTAGCTTTACGACGTCGGATGCACAAGTTATCTTGCGGAAGAGCTTGAGATCGTCGGCATATAATAAAAAATTTGAATATTTAAAGCACGACCCAATATCGTTGATGAACAGGACAAACAAGAGAGGGCCCAGGACGCTGCCCTGCGGAACACCCGAAGTGGCAAAAAATTGCTTAGACTTACATTGCTCAATTTCAACAAACAAGATTCTATTGGAAAGATAAGATTTGATCCAGGAAAGAAAAACCGAGTGAAAGCCAATATTCTCCAATTTGCGAATTAAAATTAGGTGCGAGACTCTGTCGAAAGCTTTCGAGAAATCAGTGTAGATGGTGTCTACCTGAGATCCACTTCTAAACGCAGAAACACAAAATTCAGAGAAAGTCACTAAATTAGTAACCGTGGAGCGGCCACTCACGAAACCATGTTGATTGGGTACTACTAGGCTCTTAATGGCAAACGAAAGTTTTTCTTTTACCACTTTTTCAAATATTTTCGAACAAATCGTTATTTTAGAAATGGGCCTGTAGTTTTTAACATCATTCCTACTACCCGATTTATACACTGGAGTAATAGAGGCGATCTTCCACCGTCTAATAAATAAACCGGTGGAAAGAGAAAGATTGAAAATTATACATAGAGGTACACAAATCGAAGAGCTACACTGTTTTACAAATTGGGCGCAGAGGCCGTCAGTATCACATTTCAAAGAGGAATCTAGATTGGAAATAGCAATCATAATGTGGCCTTATAACTATTATATTCAACAATTACAAGCTATCACTTCTACCATTTTTTCAAATTATTGTTGCTTTACCACATAAAGTTTTCACTTAAAACGGCCTCAAGCTCTTAAAAATTGTTGAATATTTTTAGAATGTTTAACTTTTAGGTGTGCTCGTCCTTAAGTTATTTGTCATACCCGAGCGCACTTGTGCACAAGGGTATATTAATTTTGTTCACATAACGGTTGTTTGTAACAGCCAAAACGAATCGAGATAGATATAGACAAATGGATACATATATGCTCAGAATGATTAGAGAAATCGATTAAGCCATGTCTGTCTGTCCGTCCGTCTGTCCGTCCGTGTACACGATAACTCGAGCAAAAATTGAGATATCTCAACGAAATTTTGTATGTAGGTTTCTGTTAATCCAAGGTAGGTTGGTATTGAAAATGGGCGAAATTGGACAGTAACCACGCCCACTTCCCATATAACGGTAATTTCCAGAAATACGAAAACTGCGATATTTTAGTAACTACTGAAATTAATTCACTCAAAATTGATATTTGGAATAATTTTCAGACGAGAAATAAGAATATTATAAATTTTTGGAAAATGGGCATAGCCACGCCCACTTATGGTTACATGTGTATATCTTGGTAACCGCTGCACCAATTTCTTCCAAACTTGGCACAGTTGTTGGCCTTGATACAGCATACTAAATGGCCTAAAATTTAAAAAAATCGGACAACAACCACGCCCACTTCCCATAAAACGGTAATTTCCAGAGATACGAAAACTGCGATATTTTAGTAACTACTGAATATTATTCACTCAAAATTGCTATTTGTAATAATTTTCAGACGAAAAATAAGAATATTATAAATTTTTGGAAAATGGGCGTAGCCACGCCCACTTATGGTTACATGTGTATATCTTGGTAACCGCTGCACAGATTTCTTCCAAACTTCGCACAGTTGTTGCTTGATACAGCATACTAAACGGCCAATAACGGACAATAACCACGCCCACATCCCATATAACGGTAATTTTCGGAAATACGAAAACTGCGATATTTTAGTAACTACTGAAGATTATTCACTCAAAATTGATATTTACAATAACTTTCAGACGGAAAATAAGAATATTACAAATTTTTGGAAAATGGGCGTAGCTACGCCCACTTATGGTTACATGTGTATATCTTGGTAACCTCTGCACAAATTTCTTCCAAACTTGGCACAGTTGTTGGCCTTGATACAGCATACTAAATGGCCGAAAATTTAAAAAATCGGACAATAACCACGCCCACATCCCATATAAGGGTAATTTAGAGAAATACAAAATCTTCGATAAATCAGTAAATATTAAAGCTAATTTATTCAAAATTTATGCTTGCAACAATTCTTTACCAGAATATACGTTGATGGTAAAATGTTGGAAAAGGGCGTGGCACCGCCCACTTATGATCACATATATGTATATCGGTAACCATTCTACCAATTTGTACCAAACTCGGTACTTTTATCGTGCTTGCCAAATAAAAGCAAAACGTTGAAAATTATTGAAATCGGACTAAAATCACTACCGCTTTTTATATAACGGTAAATTTAAGAAATGCTTGAAACTTCAATAATTCGAAATTTAAGGACGCTAATTTACTCAAAATTGATACACCCCGGCTTACCATCTAGCGGTAGCTTTCGGAAAGGTGAAAAAACATATATTTAATATTTGCGCCGGGTATTTAATGTTCGGCTCCGCCCGAACTTAGGCTTTCTTATTTGTTTTTGTTATTTTTTTTTGGCCTTATAACAATTATATTCAACAATTTATATTGAGCTCGAGGCCGTTTTTTAAATGAAAATTTATTGTGGAAAAGCAACAATAAATTGAAAAAATGGTAGAAGTGATAGCTATTTCGGAAATCACCACATTTCCTCATCAGACTTTTTTCAGTAGGCTTCGAACCGACGATCCCACTGACTCAGCCAGTTGCCTATGCACCGTGCTAAGTACGCCTTGTAAATTATCGTTTGCTTTTTTCCACTATTTTAATTTTTGTTATGCCAACACAATCAAGCGCAGCTATTCCGCTGCAATTCACTTAATCATGTGGTTGTTGGTTTTTGCTAATAATTCTATTTTTAGAATGTTTAACTTTTAGGTGTGCTCGTCCTTAAGTTATTTGTTTTTGTTATTTTTTTGGCCTTATAACAATTATATTCAACAATTTATATTAAGCTCGAGACCGTTTTTTAAATGAAAATTTATTGTGGAAAAGCAACAATAATTTGAAAAAATGGTAGAAGTGATAGCTATTTCGGAAATCACCACATTTCCTCATCAGACTTCTTGCAGTAGGCTTCGAACCGACGATCCCACTGACTCTGCCAGTTGCCCATGCACCGTGCTAAGTACGCCTTTCTAAATTATCGTTTGCTTTTTTCCACTATTTTCATTTTTGTTATGCCAACACAATCAAGTGCAGCTATTCCGCGGCAATTCACTTGATCATGTGGTTGTTGGTATTGTTGGTTTTTGCTAATAGTTCTATTTTTAGAATGTTTTTGTTATTTTTATGGCCTTATAACAATTATATTCAACAATTTGGTGGTATTGTTGGGTTTCGCTAATAATTCTATTTTTAGAATGTTTTTGTTATTTTTAGAAGGGGAAAATTTATTATTATGTTTATTTCAGTCTATGATGTACATATATCTTACAGACTAGATAATAACGAGATTTGGGTACAGATACACAAATACCAAATATAATTTATACATTATTACACAACAAATTGACAATAAAAATAATCGGACTTAAATATACATCTAGGCAGGGAAAAATTAATACCCAATGTTTTATACTCCTTAAGTGCTCTGAAGATTGGAGCGAACGAAAATTAATTCGCTTTGGCAACATCAACGTGAAATGGTAGATGGAACCGCAGGGCCCTGTGAGGAATATAGAAATCGATCTGTTCAAGAAGAACAGGGCAGTCCATTCTCCCAGAGATAATATCAGAGACAAACAATAGTGAATGTACTGTTCTTCTACTTTCTAAAGAATTCTGTCTGATAAGCATGCAGCGAGCACTATAAGATGGAATGGGATCGGAGAAGTTAAGCGGTTGAAGAGCAAACCGAATAAATTTCCTTTGAACTTTTTCAATTCTACTAGCATGACAACTATATATAGGGTTCCAAATAATCGAGGCATATTCTAATTTTGAGCGAACCTGGTATCGGGGTCCCTGAAATCTTTAGCATATCTGCGAATAAAAGCTAGGTTACTACAAGCCTTCGGAAGCAAATGGCAAACTGTAGCTTGACGACGTCGGATGCACAAGTTATCTTGCGGAAGTGCTTGAGATCGTCGGCATATAATAAAAAATTTGAATATTTAAAGCACGACCCAATATCGTTGAAAAACAGGACAAACAAGAGAGGGCCCAGGACGCTGCCCTGCGGAACACCCGAAGTGGCTAAAAATTTCGTAGACTTACATTGCTCAATTTCAACAAACAAGATTCTATTGGAAAGATAAGATTTGATCCAGGAAAGAAAAACCGAGTAAAAGCCAATATTCTCCAATTTGCGAGCTAAAATTGAGTGCGAGACTCTGTCGAAAGCTTTCGAGAAATCAGTGTAGATGGTGTCTACCTGAGATCCACTTCTCAACGCTGAAACACAAATAAACCGGTGGAAAGAGAAAGATTGAAAATTATACATAGAGGTACACAAATCGAAGAGCTACACTGTTTTACAAATTGGGCGCAGAGGCCGTCAATATCACATATCAAAGAGGAATCTAGATTGGAAATAGCAATCATAATGTGGCTTTATAACTATTATATTCAACAATTACAAGCTATCACTTCTACCATTTTTTCAAATTATTGTTGCTTTTCCACATAAAGTTTTCACTTAAAACGGCCTCAAGCTCATAAAAATTGTTGAATATTTTTAAAATGTTTAACTTTTAGGTGTGCCCGTCCTTAAGTTATTTGTTTTTGTTATTTTTTTTTGGTCTTATAACAATTATATTCAACAATTTATATTGATCTCGAAGCCGTTTTTTACATGAAAATTTATTGTGGAAAAGCAACAATAAATTGAAAAAATGGTAGAAGTTATAGCTATTTCGGAAATCACCACATTTCCTCATCAGACTTTTAAATTGTAATTGTTGTAAATTATCGTTTGCTTTTTTCCACTATTTTCATTTTTGTTATGCCAACACAATCAAGCGCAGCTATTCCGCTGCAATTCACTTGATCATGTGGTTGTTGGTATTGTTGGTTTTTGCTAATAATTCTATTTTTAGAATGTTTTTGTTATTTTTAGAAGGGGAAAATTTATTATTATGTTTATTTCAGTTTATGATGTACATAAATATATCTCACAGACTAGATAACAACGAGATTTAGGTACAGATACACAAATACCAAATATAATTTATACATTATTACACAACAAATTGACAATAAAAAGAATCAAGAACGGACTTAAATATACATCTAGGCAGGGAAAAATCAATATCCAATGTTTTATACTCCTTAAGTGCTCTGAAGATTGGAGCGAACCAAAAATAATTCGCTTTGGCAACATCAACGTAAAATGGTAGATGGAACCGCAGGGCCCTGTGAGGAATATAGAAATCGATTTGTTCAAGAAGAGCAGGGCAGTCAATTCTCCCAGAGATAATATCAGAGACAAACATTAGTGAATGTACTGTTCTTCTACTTTCTAAAGAATTCTGTCTGATAAGCATGCAGCGAGCGCTATAAGATGGAATGGGATCGGAGAAGTTAAGCGGTTGAAGAGCAAACCGAATAAATTTCCTTTGAACTTTTTCAATTCTACTAGCATGACAGCATTCAGCATTCCCATTGACCTTTGAAAATAGATATTTCCCATACTTAAAAATTATACCCAACTGAATATTGTTACACGTATATAACCACGAATATTTAATTAACCCACTTGATATGCCTATTTACTAACTATATTTTGATTGATTTTTTTTTGTTTTTTCTCGCGTATAATTATTTTTGGATCGGCGATTTTTTTTTAATTTACTTTGCGTATATTCTTGTTCAGTACGCAGCTGAATAATTAATTTTGATATAATTTATTTTATTTTTTATTTTTTCGTCGCGATCGGGTACGGAAGTATCGCGCCACTTAGTTAAATTCCTTTATTTTTTTTATTTAAAGACTTTCTCGGACGTTTAATTAGGCTTTAGCTAACAAGCCGGCCATACTTTGCATTTTGTTCGGATCTTCAATTTTGGTTGAGCTCTGGGGGAGCCAAGCTTTACGCACTTAGGTAGACTTTTAATTTGAACTTGTCTTGACCTCAAGCGTCACAATTTTCTGATTTCTCAATTGCCTCTGACTCGCTTTATGAAACAGCAGCTTATGCAAAAGCGCAGTGCTTCAGTTATAGGTAGCGGCGTTAAGTCAAGAGGGGCCGGAAGAAATAACACTCCTGCTATGCCAGCAACTAATCCTACGGTGATGCACTCACCTATTGCTGACCATACGGAAGGAGTTCCACCTTCAATTCCAATGGCCAATCCTGCTCCGGGACTTAAGATTGATAGCCGTCAAAGTTCAAATTTACTTGACACTTCACCACCTGGGACTTCGGTCCACAATATATCTACCTCTATGACTATGTTGTCGGGAAGGCAAGGGAATGATAGGTCTTTGCCAGGGAATATCGGTTTTGGGGAAGGTACTGCAGAAGATAGAAGTAGACGTTCTAATGGCGGAGTGCCTGCAGGAGATTCGTGGGTAGGGGTGCTTCATCAGCTCTTACGTACTTCGCAAGAAGATATGGGAGCTGAAATGAGAACAATGCGAGAAAATATGAACGCATTAAGTGCAGTGGTAACTGCATCTCAAACCGCACCCAATGACCCTAGGGAGTTTGCTTCTATCGGACGCAATCCGACACAAGCCACTTTAAATAACCGACCAAATTTTACCACCAATATTGTCATTAAGCCACAGGATTGGAAGGTATCCTATGACGGCACTGGTAGCGTTTCGGACTTTCTTTTTAAACTCAATACGTTGTGTGAGCGCACGCAATGTACTGACGAACAGTTAATGGCAAGCTTCCACTTATTTTTGTCAGGGCGAGCTGAAGAATGGTACTTGTTGTTCACCAAGCAAAATCCAGATGCGACTTATCCCTTTTGTGTTATTCTATCAGGCGGGAATTTGGCACCTTAAAAAAGTGACCATGACATCATGATGGAGATCTCAAAGCGTCGTCAGAAGGCTAATGAATCGTATGATACATTTCATACAGATATATTAGCTTTGAACGCGAGACTAAGGGAGCCGATGTCAGAAACCTTTTAATGGATATATTGAAGAGGAACGTTAACAGCAGCCTTAAGTTGATGCTTTTAAATGCTGGTGCGCACACCCTACATGACCTACGTAACGTTGCTAGGAAAGGCGAACAGATCTTGAAGGAAACCAGGAGCTTGATGCCGAACTATTCAGGACGTCATGTCAACGAAAAAATGACTATTACACCGGATGAATGGACAGGAGGAATGGATGGAGAAGTTGATCCACAAGTGGAAGCGCTGAATTTCCAGAGGCCTAGGAAACCGGACTACTCAGGGATACAGTGCTGGAACTGTGACAAGATGGGACACTCTTACATCTGTTGCGAGGAAACGATTCGGAACGTGTTCTGCTTCAAGTGTGGACAGAAGGGGTGGTTACTCCAAGATGCCCCAGAGATCATCGGCGACAGGCAAACCGGAACCCGAGCGAGAAGGCAATCGGGGATTCTCGTTCGGCACCCTAGCCCCCGAAGCAGGGAGTACCGGAGCAGCAGCCTCCTGTACTAAACAAAAAAGTAAGCCACTCCCAGCCAGAACCATTCGTTTGCATGGAGATGTCAGTAGTTCGGAGAGTAGTACCAGTCCCGCGAGGAGGTCGCCAAGGGTCATCATAACGTTCCCAGATAGTTACGATAGTTCCGATTCAGAGTGAACATTTTCTTCTACAGCCAATCCTCAGCAGGTTCGAATTCTTAGAGCTTCGCGTAGGGATGTCGCATACCAGACTCAATTCCCAGTTAGTTTAGGGCAAAGAGAACAGGATTATGAGCAACCAAAACTTGTAGTTTCGGAAAATATACTACAGTGTAGGAAAAGATATTCTAGCCGAATAAATATGCGTAAACTTCTGCAAAGTACTAAAATGCTGATAAAACCAGATGAAAAACCGCTAGCAAAGATTAAAATACGCGATAGTCTCGCGGTGGGTTTATTAGATTCCGGTGCAAACGTTTCCATTCTTGGAAACGGATGCGAAGATTTCTTAAAAAGAAACAATTTAAAATGTCATTCTTTTCGCGCGTTTGTTTACACGGCTGGTGGAAATCAGCAGAAAATACTCGTCTCGATATATTTACCGGTCACTTTTAAAAACATTACGAGGACTATTCGCTTTTATATTGTACCGTCATTAATCCAAGAGGCATACCTGGGAATTGATTTCTGGATGGCATTTGCGTTAGCTCCCGATGTATTTCCAACCCTTTCTCACACCAGATCAGAAGATAGCAATGCAAGAAGTTGTTCATGAGTTTCCCTCGTACGAAAAGCTAGGACTAGGTCGAACCAGTTTAGTGACGCACCAAAGTCAGGATGTGCATAGATTCCAGGAAGGTGAACGCGGTCACCAAGAAGGACTCGTATCCGTTGCCCCATATTAATGGGCAGTTGAGCAGGTTAAAGGATACCAACTTTATAAGCGGTATTGATTTGAAGGATGCTTTCTTCCAAATCAAATTAACGGAATCGTCTAAGACGGTATTTGCGGTTCCAGGAAAGCCATTGTACCACTTTAAAGTAATGCCCTTTGGCCTGCGCAATGGACAACTAACAATGAGTCGGCTGATGGATAAGGCTATTCCTTTACGATTACGAGAGAACGTCTTCGTCTACCTAGATGATCTGATGGCGTGAAGCTCAAACTTTGAAGAACATTTGGAACTGATGAAGGAAGTGGCGAAATGCTTACGGGAAACGGGACTTACAACCAACGTGAATAAGAGCCAGTTCTGCCAGAAGGAAATTCGGTATCTCGCGTATTTGATAGGGAATGGTTTGAAAGTAGACCCAGGCAAAATAGAGGTCATGAAGTATTTTCCGATTCCCAAGTCTCCTCGTCAGTTTCGCAGGTTTATATGAATGGCAAATTGGTACAGGTCGTTTATTACCAATTTTGCAGATTTGGCGGGTCCAATGACAGATTGCCTTCGAAAGTCACCTGGTCCATTTAAGCTAACTCTTGAGACAGTCGAAGCATTTGGTAAACTTAAAGTCGCACTCTGTTCAGCGCCTGTCCTGGCACAACCAGACTTTACTAAAGAATTCGTAATTCAATGTGATGCATCCAAAATAGGAGTAGGAGGCGTGTTAATCCAGCTACATGAGGAAGGGGCAGAGCATCCCATAGCTTTCGTATCAAAGAAGCTTAATAACGCTCAGTGGAATTATACGGTCACCGATTTGGAATGCCTCGCCGCAATAGTTTGTGTCAAGCGTTTCAGTACCATATACTGAAGGATTGCCTTTTCAAATAATTACTGACCATTCAAGTCTCAAGCGGCTAATGACACAAAAAGACTTGAGCGGCAGGCTGGCAAGATGGTCACTTCTATTGCAACGATACAACTTTAGGATGGAGCATCGCAAAGGTTCTTTAAATGTTGTGCCGGACACCCTTTCGCGTTTTGACGTGGACGAATTCTCTCCAACCCCACCTCTAGAAATTGACTTGGCATCACCTGAATTTGATGGCGCGGAGTACTCGGAGCTTCATGAAACAATTGAAAACAATCACGAAGGGCTGAAGAGTGATGTTTCGAAGAGGTGTGGAAGAGGAAGAGGATTCGCTCTGGCGTCTGTGGTTACCGGAAGGGCTGACGGAGCTCGCAATCAAATGCTCACATGATTCCAATGCTAGTTGCCATGGAGGTTGACAGAAGACTTTAGAGCGTGTTCGGCAGAAATATTTTTGGCCGCAAATGGCAAAGGACATACGCCTCTATGTGAACTGATGTGAAACATGCAAAGCTGTGAAAGCCACAAATCAAGTGTCCAGACCACCTTCGTATCCGAGAGGCCATTCCAGCGTCGTTATTGCGACTTCACAGGATCAAAGAGAAGAAACCAGTTTTTGTTCATAGTGCTAGACCATTTTTCCAACTACGTATTTTTGAAGGCGACGCAAAACGCGACGTCGGCAAATGTAATCAGCTTCTTTAGTACAGAGATTTTTCCAGCTTTCGAGGTCCCTCAATTCGTCCATAGTGATAACGGAGCGCAATTCATTTCGAGGGGGATGCAACAGTTTTTTGAAAACTACGGAGTGGTTCACATTAAGACGGGGTTATACTCACCACGCCTCTGAACGAGTGAACAGAGAGATTGTTTCGAAAGTTAGAATAAACATTCCTGAAGGACAAGCAAGATCACTTGGACTGGGACAAACATATTCCCGAAATTTTGTTGGTTTTAAGAAGCGACATACCGCGATTACCATACGTCGATACAGAGCTCGCCATACTTCGCGTTAGTTGGACAAAATATGATACAACATGCATCAACCTATAGCATACTGAAGAAACTTGGTAGCCTAAGACAAGACGAAGTCCCGATTACAAGCAGAGCTGACAAGCTAGCAAACATTCGCGAACACATACGAAAGAACCTTGAGCTACAACAAACGTACGCGGGCTGTGAATTACCGGGAAGGACAAGAAGTATTCCGGAAAAACTTCGCTCTTAGCAATTTTAAGCAAGACATAAATGCTAAATCCTTGCCTAAATATATCAAGTGTCGTATTCTGCGAAAGGTAGGTAAGGCTTTGTACGATTTAGAGGACCTGAATGGCAAACCGATCGGGAGGTTCCATGCATCTGACATCCGGCCGTTACACTGTCATCTGTCACGAAGAGCGATCCGAAGTAAAGCATTTTTTTCCAAACTTTGATGATCACGTTTTTTTCTCAAATTTATATATATACACGTTGTTCCTAATATTAAACTTAGCGATAGGATAAAACCTTGACCGCCCGCAGACTGCCCGGGGTCCAACTTTGCATGGCTTTTCCTCGAAGCTAAGTCATGTAGTGCTGTAACTCGCTTCTATAACTCCTCCTTACCGATCATTTCTCTGCTGGTAGAGAATGTGTCATTCACTACTACTCATTAGCAGTAGAGAACAAGGCGGGAGAGAATCGGGACAAAAAGGAGCTACTGGACTAGCGGGGGGGCCGTACTGTGAAGACCGACTAAGTTCGGCAATTGGGGGGTGGCTAACTCTAGCCAAAGAATGTGAATAGGGTATCTTTTTTTTCTCTTACTGTCCTTTTCACTGTACGCTTTGGCGGTTGGGGACAAACCGCCCAGTATCCTCCCCGAGCATCTATATTCACAGGAAGTTCACGCGCGCTCCCGTCGGGAGTCGTGAACTGCCTCACAATCCGCACTCCCATTAGGATTGTCTTTTAGGAGTTTTGACGAGTTCTCCTTATCGAAATGTCTAATTTATTTCGGAGTTTTAAAGGGTTCTCCTTTAAGAAAATGTCTCTTGGGCCACAAAGCCATAAAGAATAGGAAACAAAATAAATATATACACGTTTTTCTCAGCCGCCGGATGGCAATAAACTCGCGGCCAAGTGTCCTTTTCAGGACAGCCTGCCCTGTGTTCTTCTTAGCGGTGTTGAACTAGAGGGGAGCCAGGGTGTTAAGACCGACTAAGTTCGGCACTTTGAGGGGCTAGGCTTCTCTGACCTAAAAAAATAGAGAACCACCGCAACACCGGACTTGAATTTTTTCCCAGAGTTTACTCCGTATAATTCTGACTCAAGCATTTCGAAAGGAACCCTAATTCAACCCATACTTAGTCACAACCGGGATTGAGTTCCGAGTCTAGTATGCTAAGCAAACTCTGACGCAACCTTTATTTTATTTTTTTCTACCAGAATTACGAAAACCACCCTGACTTACTGAAACCCCAGATTGAACCTTTTAAAATATTAAATCATTGTTTTATGAATACAAGAATTACAGGCGCCCGACTCAGTATTGACTAAATCAGTAGACTTATTGTTCCGGAGGCCGACTATACAAAACTGATCCACCCAGAATTACAGTCTAATACTGACGCGGAAAGTAGTACAAGCGTTAACTTCAGTGGTCCAGTATCATAGAACTAAACTTACTAGTCTCCCAATACTTAGTCTGGCGAATTTGAACTTCTACCAGACGTAACTACGGGGTTGTAATTCCTTGCCCGGCTAAATACTCCTTTTTTTTAGACTCTATATCTCAGGGGTGAGTCGTGCCCCACGTTCCTGTGATTTTACCACCTTACCCGTTTTCCTGTTCACTTCTGTGACGAGTCGTGAAGTGAAGCAGGGTTGGTGTGGGTTACTGTTCACCGCACAAAATATATATACTTTATTCTTCGGCGTATAGCGCCCCCGGTAGCGTGCCATACATTTCACCATCTAATAATTTTTATAGAGCGTACGGCAACACCAAAACTGCATGGAAGGTATGCCATTTTGTGATAGCTGTGTTTCTTGCGGACAGTGTCGCTGATTGTCAAGCTGAAATTAGTCGAGAACGCAGAACGTATACTTAAACGTAGTCTGTATACGCAGAATTTTGTCGATTACTGGAGCCCTCAGTGTTGCTTACTACACTATTGCCACTCATCAATGCATTTTCATAAACTTACCCTTTCAACTACAATTTTTCGTGCTATAAAAGATTTTAGCTAAATATAAACTACTTAGTTTTCAACAAAAACCTTATTCAATAGTACATTTCAAATATTTTAAACATATTTTGAATAGGAACTTATATCTTTTTTACCATCTGTAAAACTGACGAAGTGGCAACCATCTAAAGAAGGAGAAATCAGCTGACACGGAAAAATCTAAATTCCGGAGATTTCTGCGCTACGGGCTACAACTACAGAAAAATTCTGCGGTGTTGAGTTTTCATTTACATGGCGCTTTGGTAAGACAGATCGTGTCAGCTGACTCGGGTTTACGTACCGGTAGGTTTACGTTCTTGACTAATTTCAGCTTTACTAGTTCCTGCAGGTCTGTTCGTCTACTTTTTTCGGTTAATAAACGTTTTCCCGCGGAGGACGGTGATAGTTTGTGACAGTTGTCTGTAACTGCACGTCTTCACAGGATTGAGTTTATATCTTGACACAAATGTTAGAATATAGGGAGCAATATATATCAGGGCTTGTATTTTGGCATCTACTGCGGTGTGTTGGTAGTTTGACAGCTACGTTTTCCTTTGTACTAAAACATTTTGGCGGCAACATTATCAATATTCTGATATAGAGCCAGTGGCAATCGGTAACTTTTCGGCATGGTGTACGAATAAATTGAGTTTTGCTGTGCTAAACGCAAAGAAAAGTTTTGACAATTGGATAAAAACCACACAAAAGTTCATGCAGGAACTCTATTTCGTGTGTTGCTGAAATTGTTAAATTTACATCCATTTTTTAACTTGCAAGTAACGTACGTTCATTTGTTTTATCAGATTCCATTTTGATTTTCATTCTTTATTATCGCCCACAATATTTTGCCTTATCCTGAGATTCGCCCGAAAAGTGTTCATCCGCCCATAGTAAATACATGGAAACCAAAGTTGAAAAGTGAACCGGTTCGGAAAAAAAATGAAACTCATGATAAGGCTGATTACACTTAGAAGCTGTCAAAATTTACCTAGAATATGAACTAGATAAAATTCTAACGTTCGTATTCACCACGAAACTGTCAAATTTGTAAACTAGCAATTTTAAAAGAATTTTTTTTGCGGTTAACTCCGGTAAAAGTACTTGCAAAGGAGTCATGGCAACCCCGGATTTTTTTTTTGATATTCCACCTTGCACTGTGGCAAATTCCATTTGGAAGAGTAACGGAGCCAGTCCAAATGACGCAGTGCCCGTTACTCTTCCAAATGGAATATTCCCGCAATGCAAGGGTATAAAAACCCGCTGGAAACTCCGCAATCAGCCATTTGCATATTCATACGACTAGAACAAGTGGAATTTATCAAGGTGAACGAAAGCAAGTAAAGTGCATTGTCATAATGAAATAATTAATTTTGTGGTTTCAATAATTTAAAGACCAAAGTCAACGAACTAAAAATCAATTATTGCCAAAGGCAGTGAGGAAGAAAATAATTAATAGTGAAAAAAAGGGCATAAACTGTCGGCAGTGGGGGAATTAGCCCCAGGAAGTGCGTCCCAACATACGTTTCTATGCCACCGCTACGGGATAGTGTCACTAGCTGTGCGCATTGTACCCTGATTCACCATCCGCAGGAACCGGCCACCAGCTGGAGCTCTAAGACTGCCACAGTGTGGCAAAATTGCTGGCGTGGAGCGCATTGCATAGCAGTGCCACCGCTATAGCCAGGTAAGTTTTGTGGTAATTATCCTGTTTATACGATGTACTAATTCGTGTTAACTAAGTTGTTTCATTTCGGTGGGGACATATTGACGCAATTGGCACATGTTGGGACTTTTAGCGTGTTGAATAATCTGCACTTGAAATGCGAGTTAAGAGCCTCTGAACTGTGTTCATAAAAACGATGTGCGTCAAGACGTCCGAGCTCCTGGTTTCTCTCTTTTTTGTGTGAAATTTTCTTATGAATGCTGGTTCCATAAAGAAAAGGAGAGAAAAATATGCGAAACCTCTGATTATGTCCATTGGACCCACCTTTTTCGGCAGGGATAAACTGCCAATTTACACTGGCAAGAGGAGTTTACATTAAACTGAATTTGGGCCGTATAAGCAGGGTAAAAGGCGCGTATTAATGGTCCAGCTAAGTGTGAACCAAACACGATTAGGAATGCGCCCCAATGTTATTGTAATAACTATAAACTTATTATCCACCCACCTCCCTAGTCGCTGCCTCAGTCCGTGAACTAGCACCCGCAAGGGGCGATACGAGCAACCGCCCACGAGCGGTACCCAGCTCCCGCAAGGGGCGACACAAGCTACCGCCCACAAGCGGTTACCAGCAACCGCCCAAAGAGCGGCAACACAGCGACCAGTAACCGCGGAAGCGGCAATCTGCAACCGGGGTAAGCACCCGGGTCCACACAGCGACCGCCCAGGGAGCGGCACCAGACGACCGCCCAAAGAGCAGCAACACAGTGACCGCCCAAGGAGCGGAATCGGCGACCGGCAACGACGACAACCCACCGCAGCAGCAAAAAAACCAACAACAGCAGGGCCCCCATCAGTGGCCTGCTGCAACGACAACAAAGGCTGCCACCGTAGCAGCCGCACCAGCAGCAACAGCAGTGCCCAACGAAGGCCTGCTGCAACGGTGGGTGAGTCCCTATGAGAATACAAACTCACACATTAGGGTGACAGTAAAGAAAAAATAAAGTAGGATTGAATTTGGAAATATAATTAAATCTATTACCAATCAAGGTTTATATAAGGCAAACTAAAGTATAATTGCCTTATTCATAAAAAATAAAGTAGCCTTATAAAAGGTTTATAAATTGAAAAATGTATGAAAACGTCAATTTATAAAGCTCTTTAAACCTACTTTATTTTTTATGAATAAGGGCCTAAGTATTTAACTAACTCAACTGTAAATTATAAATCAAAACAAAACTTGAGATTAGATGCAAGTTAGATTAAAGAAGAAAAGATAGTAAAAGAATTCATTGAATTACCTAGACATTAAGTAAGAACACATGGCAAACTGATAGTAGTATATGCATAAGTAGGAATCCCTGATACTAAGTATGTACACTTATGCTTATACATCGAGAAAAGGTGATTTTTAATTGAAACATATCTTATCCCTCGGTAATTTAGATAATGAAGAAAAATCTATATACACTTATTAAATAAATAACTCACGTAAAATTGAGTTATCTCAAATTGAATTAATTTAAGTTAAATTAAATCAAATGAAAAATCAATCAAGTTAATTAAAATTAAATAACATTTTAACTAATGCTAAATAAAACAAGATAACTACAATCTCTTAAAATCTAAATAACCTAATTTGAATTAAATAAAAGAAAAATAACCAATTTTTAACAAAATAAATCGAATAATCTACAAATAAAACATAAATTAACATAAAATAAAGATATAACGAAAATTCAGCTAGAATAATTTTAAACAAATAAACAATGATTGTAGTTGGCTTATCAAGTGAAAATAATGGAAATAAGCAACAACAATTAATAAGGCGAACTTAGCGCAGTGCGTAGGCAACTGGCTGAGTCAGTGGGATCGTCGGTTCGAATCCTACTGAAAGAAGTCTGATGAGGAAATGTGGTGATTTCCGAAAGAGTATCACTTCTACCATTTTTCAAATTATTGTTGCTTTTCCACAATAAGTTTTCATTAAAAAACGGCCTCGAGCTCAATAAAAATTGTTGAATATAAATAAACAATACTAAATTATAATAAAAGAAGATGGCCACAGATAATATAATAAAGTTATAATTAGTTAAATCAATAATAATAAGATAAAAACAACTATATAGCTTCTACCGTAAAAAAGGGTTTATTTTAAGTATTGTATTGTGTGTCTTCGACTCCATGCATATAACAGGCAGTCGGTAACATCGATAACGATGTTTAACCGCAGATTAGTGTTAACCAGACATTGAGTACCCGGCCCTAAGTTAGTATTCGCTCTTTAGCGTCTAGGTCCCTTACCTTACACTAGAATTATACTTACTTTGATACTTATACTTACATGATATACTTACCGGATTTTCCTACTGGATTTACCGACCTGACTTACCGTAATTATACAAGAATGATAGAATACAAGATTGCGCCGTCCTGGCCGTTGACATTTGTGTACCACAAGAAAACAAAGAATAGAGCGAAAAAAAGAACGAGTTGAAACTGCCAAAACAGTTCACTTTACAGCGGAAAACGTGTTTTAATTTTGCTAAATGCGAAAATATTGCATTTTCACATAATCTATTAGAGAATAGTGAACGTTAGTGCACACGATTGCTTTGCAATCGAAGCTGCTGCAGCAAACGTTTTAGTGCACTCCATTGCTTTGCAATCAAGGCTGATGCAGCAAACTTCGGCAGCATCTCAGCGGGATTGATTAGTTAACTTGCTAAAGGAGGATGCTTGGAGCAGAAGCGAAGTCATTGTGATTAAATGCTGTCAATATAATAATAAAGATACATTTCGAGAACGGCTTTACCGTGTCCTATGTACACAAAATGCAGCGATTCGTCACAGCGCTACACTTGCATCTCGCATCTTGATGGCTGTCGAAATTTAACCACGGCACTTCATTTTATTAGTTTTTTACGCAGTCTTCAACTCAAAAATCACTCACAAATTGCGAATTAACGCTGTTTAAACTGATTTTTCACTTAAATTTAAAATTCTCTTTGTCGCAGATTTGTAAACAAGGGTTTATTTACAAGTTACCACAACTGTCAAAATCGGCAAAACCAAAGTAGCGGTACCACAGGCGAAAACTCCCTTACGTAATATATGGACAGCCCCATATGGCATCGATGGGAATTGTTACCTCCTATTTTTCTTTATATATAAATACATTTTTACTTTTTATTTGCATCTATCTACTTTTAGGTAAAGTTTCCGTAAATTAGGTACAATTTTAGAATTAAATTTTCCATCCCTGATGGAATATCAGCTGTAAAAGAGGACCAGAAACAAACAGCTGATTGCTCTTTGTTCAATAAACATACCTCCAAGTCAAAATTAAACATACCTAGCAGGGTTGCACAAGTCTGACAGAATTTTTTTTTTAACTTTTTATTTTTATTTATTGAATAAGTTTTCGAATCTTAATCTATTCACTTAATTTACATCCCTTAGTTGGGACGAGTATTTTCTTAACTGGCCCTAAGAAAAGATTACGACTGGGCGGTAAGTCATTCCTACGTAGTCTTGAGGTGCTGTTGACCCGCAATAAAGATCTTGCTAATTGATTTGGGTGCACTAAACGCTTCGATACATATTAGAGCTCTCGATTTTGTTCGCACATTTTCAAACAGCCCAGGTATATGAGCAGCGAGTACTCGCACACTTGTTCAATGCTCATTACTCGAAAATTTTCGAGCATGAGCTCGAGCATTTCGAGTTTTTTCGAGTAATTTGAGCAATGTTTTTTTTTATTATATTAACATTTTTGGTAGCAACTTTTTAAATTTTTCAAATTATTGATATATAATGCAAAGATTGTTACATTGGTATTTAATAATATAATTTATTTAACATGAATTAGAAAGCAGCTGCTAACAAATACAATTTACAAATTTTCTTTTGTTTATGAAATTGTTCAAAAACTCGAAAATTTTGAACAAACATTTGAGCAGTTGAGCAATGAACGAGTTTCGAGCGAGTATCGAGCTACTCGCATTGCTCGATACCCGGGTATCTAGAGCTCTAATACATATTTCGTCTTCCGTTGTTCTATTTCGGTTCTTACTTCTGGTATTCTCAAGTCGCGGTGAATGTTCTCATTTCGGATATACCAAGGTGCTCCGGTGATTGTTTGAAGGATTTTAGATTGCGCACGATGAAGGATTTCGATGTTGCTGCTGCTCGCGTTTTCCCATAACTCACATCCATAGGTCCATATCGGTTTTAAAATTGTATTGTAAATAAGCACTTTATACTCCAGACTCCGGGCTGAGCGAAATTTAATAAGCCAGTGGAGAGAATTAGCCTTCAGCTTGAGATGAGTCCTTTTAGCCACTATGTGGTTTCGCCAAGTAAGTCGCCTGTCCAGATGGACCCCTGGGTAAGCGACATGATTGCTTTGTGGTATTTGTACGTTGTTTAAAGTCGGGGATGGACAGTTACTCTTATTCAGTGTAAATGTAACTTGCTTACATTTTTGCTCGTTAACCTTTATTCGCCAGTTTGCGAGCCAATTGGCAACAGCTTCCATATGATTGCCTAGAAGCGCAGTTGCTTGTAGAGGACACTTGGAGCGACTGATTATGGCATCGGCAAAAGTAGACATTATCAGGCGGTCGTTTGTAGGAATATCCGCGGTGTATAAGACATACAGCATCGGACCAAGGACACTGCCTCGTGGTACTCCAGCTTCGATTACATGGGCTTCAGAGATGGTGGTGTTGCATCGAACTGCAAACTTTCGATTTTAAAGGTATGACTCAAGCAGTTTGTGTGTGCTTTGTACGAGTAGCATCTGTATTTTATACATAAGACCGTCTAGCCAAACGCGATCAAATGCCTGGGCTACGTCAAGAAATATTGCAGCGCAATATTCCCTCTTTTCAAACGCTGTTCGGATTTCGGTTGTTATGCGATTTACTTTCTCGATTGTTCCATGTTTTTCCCTGAAGCCAAATTGGTGAAGTGGTATTATGTTGCGGGCTTGCGGATGTGGGGAGATGCGCAGCATAAGAAGTTTTTCGAATAATTTCGACATACACGGTAGCAGGCTGATGGACCTATATGAAGATGGCTGCGTTTTGTCCTTACCGGGCTTTGGTATCATCACAATAGTCGACTTTTTCCATTGGTGAGGGAAATGACAATGTTTTGTGATTGCGTTAAATAGCATACAGATGCAGAGTACAGCACAATTTGGTAGCTCAATAATCATTTTTGGGCTATTAAGTGGTGGCCTGGGACCTTATTTGGTTGCAGTTCATCCTTAATTACTTTTGAAATTTCTGCAGGTACAAATTTCAGCGGCTCACATTTTGACATATTGGGTACGGGTGGTAGTTGAAAATCATTAGTTGCGGGGTTTGGCCTAAAAACATTTTTTAGATGATCAGCAAAGGTGTTTGCTTTTTCTGCGTCACTCCGAGCCTATTTGCCATTATGGTCCCGAACTGGCATTTCAGTCTCTATTGGCGCATTTAGATTTTCGTGTGCTTTCCATAACGAGTGCTTTGTGCTAGTCGGTGAGAGCTTTTGGATCTGCCGGTACTGTACGTACTGTTCCTCGTTCTTGAGGGCTCTCGCCAGTGTATGTATGGCTGCCTTGAACAGTTGGGCTGACTTCCAAAACGTCAATTGCATTGCATACGTACAAAGTTTAATGTTCCATAACGCCGAACTACAATTGGTTGACAATGTACACTTTTCCAAAACCCTCCGAAAAGTTATCGAAACGCATTAAGACACTTGCAAACGAGACGCCATTGACGGTGTTTGATAGAACTGTGGGCGACGTAGCTCTTTTGGTGAAGGAAACGTCAGGATTCGTTTGGGAGAGTACAAAGGCATTCTATACATTATAAGTATTTGTAAAAAAAATTTGTAGGCGTTTTGCACTTTTAGGTTGGTATGTATAAAATTTTGTTTTTGTGTCATTCAGGTATTTGGACACTGTGCGAAAATCCTGTTCGGAATAAATTTGAACTTTAGTTTCGCGAATATTTCCCTTAGATAGTGGGATAATATGAAACTTATTACTACCTATTAGCTGAGTGAATTTTTTAACAAGAGCGCTTGAATTCTCTTCTCTTATAAAAATCGGAGGAGGTTTGGCATTAGTAGCTTTTGCAACACCTTCAGGAATTTGGCTATTCACATCATCGGCATTGTCTTTTAGCAGTGCAAATCTATTCGTACTGACTTGCTGAGTTGAGTTTAGGCGGTTTATTTTTTCTTACTCCCCGTTGAATTTTCTCTGATTTAGGGCCGTTTGCACCATGTCTAGTTAATTCTAACTCCCAGTTAAACATCTTTATCGACGTTATCGACACCCATCATATAACATGTGATCGATAAAGCAGTTAACGTGCTTAACTGAAGGATGTACCTCCAGTTAGCGTTAACTAGAGATGGTGCAAACGGCCCTAAGTTTTCTTTTTATTGTAACATAGCGGTCCATTCCAGTCTGTATGGCCGCATTTTTAGTTGTTTCGTTTTTCAACTTTTCTTGCACTTTACCTTTGTTGCTAGTGTAAGTGCTTGCACTCAAGTCAATTTGTGCTTGTTCAGCAAGAATAGGCCGGGCTGTTGACATCGCAGTGCAGCCGGCGGGTACCGGTATGTTTGCTGTTGTTGGCGCGATTGAGGTAGTAAAAGATGTGACTGTACTAGTTGTTGTTGCAGCTGTGTTTGGGGATATGTTATCGCTTACCGAATTTGATGTAAGCGTTGGGCGTGAAATGTGATACGGCCCAGGTGAAGCGCACTCTTCACTCCAAGACATCGGAGTCGTCGATGGTAAGCTTGGAGGGCAAGTCCGCTGACTTGAATCTTGAGGAGGTTTGAGGGTGGTCGATGGATTGGGCTTTGCGCTTTCGCTGTCACTCTGGGACCGAATAGAGAAATATGCGTTGTTGCGTTGAACTGAGAGCCGGCGCTCATTTTGCTCGCGTTGCTTCTGGGCTCGGATTGCAGCTTGATTCATCGCTTTCTGTTTTTATCTGGTTTGTTTGTTTATTTATTTTATTTACTTTAATTTTTTTATTTTTTTCTTTTTTGTTTTATTAAATTAGCACAATATTTAGTGACTACGGAGCGAACTTAAAAACACGTCCGCACTCCTCGACGTTCTAAGTCGAATTTGCAATTAATAACTTGAATTTAATTATTAATTGGCAATTAATAACTTGAATTTTCGTATGATAAATTGTTTAACAAATTGCCTAAACAAAGGTCTAAGTTGGTTAAAAGGTTCTTAATTGCCAATAAGGTGCCTGTTTGAACATAGTCTTAGGCTTAAGGTCAACACAGGCCAGCACCGGGCGTCACAACTCCACCAATGGCGACCTTATATTCGGCCATAGTTTTTTTGTTTTGTTCATTGCCTTTCATTTTAGTTTTCATAGTTGGTTTTTAGTTTTCTTTCGATTTTCAGTTATTTTAAATTTTAAATTTAACGTTCTTTTTCAGCTCTTATTCTTGTCTGTGTTAACGGATTTCTTTTTTTTGAATTTTTGAATTTTTAATTGTGCGTCCGTCCGTTAAGACGTTTGACAAGGCATGACTTTTCTCTGATATGGCGCAGGGAACGGCCGTGAGGGCAAAAGCCCCGCCCAGCCGACATGACTAGCCACAGTGCACCCCATTGTGTCATGCCGCCTGCACTCACTATTGCTCCTAATGTATGCGTACCATAACAAACGATCACTTTTCAGGCTATTTGACACTTTGAGTTCGTTTGTTAAGTTAATTTGTTTTTTTTTGGCACACCCAATTTTGACACCAGATTTGTGGGTTCTTCGTTAAATAAAAAACGGCCAATTGGTAAAAAGGTGTTACACTTTATTTTACATTTTGGTGGAACAATATAAAAGTTTACTAATTTTAATTTAATGGTTAATGCCTTCTCTTTTAGGGTTGAATTATTGTGTCTGATCAGCGTTGTGTTAAGTATGTCCTGTCGTGCTATGTTCATTAAGCCCTATCATTTCCCGTCCTGATCACTAGATGTCACTGTCTCACATCTTTCCTGTCTTGATCGCTAGATGTCACTTGTACCGTGGGTACATAACTAAAAAAAAAACCCGCAGCTAAGTATGTTTTTATCATCAATTAAACATTTTTTTTTATCACTTCCGGTGTTTCTTTTCGGACACCCTGTTCTTCTCACTTAACACAGCTCCCAAAGATGAAACGAAATCTCCTTCATGGCATCTCCTGATCATATGATTACCGGTTATGTTTAGGTTGTCGATAAATCTGATTATTTTCCGGCTTAGGAATAACTTCCGGGATGACTATTCGTTCTTTTCGCTGGGAGTCTTCAAGTCGTCTACATCGTGGTCGTTCAAAGTATGGAAACATAAAAAAATAAAAGTATTTCTTTAATTTTTTTTTTTGTGAAAAGTTAATAAGGTAAGGTAAGAGATCCCCTAAAAAAAGTCATATAATATGTTTTGTGAAAGTGGTAGAAAAACGAGACCCGAATTTCCTCTAAGTGATAAATTTAACTCCCTTCCAGAAATGATTGAAAACCTTTAACTAAAGGAAATCACCATTAATCTGGACAGTGGGTTGGAAGTCTTATGCGGCCCTTAATTAAATTAATCGCGCATATGGTCAAGTCAGCCATCTGTACGTCCATCAAAATCCACAGCCTTGGTATTACAACGAACGCTGCATAAATTTTACTCCCGGTGGCGTATAAAATATATTAACTTTTTAAGATCCCTAGATGCTTGAAAATATTTGTATGCATATACCAGTGAATTGTTTTATGTTGAATTGTGAATTATGCTGGATTCAGTAATAGGGATCCGCGACCACTAAAAACCTAAATTGAAAGAGTTAAAACAAAAATTATATACATAAAGTTAGTTAACATTAAAGAATGTTACATTTATCTTCTCATACTTACCTTATTCCTATGCTTACCTTTTAAAATTAGAACTATTTTGAGTTGCTTTTATATATCTAATATAAAAATCAACACGTTGTTAAAGAATTTCTGAACTTAAGTTAGATTTTTATGATTTTCGCACTTACCTTTTGAACAATCGGTGAACCAATGGGTCGCAACTCCCGCAGTAGCACCAATGTTAATTGAAAAAAAGAAAATGAAATGAAACACAACCAAGTGTATTAGTAACAGCTATAATTTCAATTGGTTTTATTATCAAATAACTCAGTGGGTGTGCAATATGATTACCTTTGAATATGTATCACTGGATGATGGCTGAAGGCGTCCGGTCTCCTTGATAGCTCGAATGAAGTGAAAAAGTCCCGCTTTGACAAAGTTAAGTTTATCCGCCGGCAGCCAACTGCTCGGAGGGGAAACTTAACGAAATTATATTACAACGGGAAATAATACATGTATTGCTAACGGCGTAGCAATAAAGGTAGGCCGTATATATGCCAGAGTATGTTTGTGTGCTCGGCTCAAGTCAATGCACTTTTACATTACCTTTAAATTATTTAGTTTTGCATGAAGGCCTAAACATGCCGGCTTGCTATCAGCAACGTCGGTCGAGCGCTTCAGCCACCACGCCGGACTAAGTACTAAGAAGTAGAAAAACCAGTCTAAACATATGTAAAATAACAACTCATTTGAGAAAAAAAGATTATTATTGTTTCCAGTGGAAGGATGCCTCCAAGTTCCGGTGGTCCACGTCTTAGTTTCCTAGCTAATGAAAGGATAAAAGGAAAAAATACTAATAAAAAGGTATGGTTGAACATTTCAGAGCACAATTATTCATACAAAATTTCAAAATTCAGTTAAAAATTCATGTTTAAAGAAAATCAAAAATGGAATTTAAGAGCGACATACTCCTGAGAGCATCCATCCAAAAATGGTGCTTTGCGCGATAAAGGGACCAAACGTATTTGGGAGCATACCCGGCAGTATGATGTCTGGGTATACGTCGGCTCCCAATACTAAGCGAATCGGAGTAGACGTATAAAAGTTTGGATCCGCTAATCGTATGTGCGTATACGCTGTCGCTACTGATGGATCGACGCTACTAGTGGGGCTAACACGAACGTAATTTTTTATCATTGTGGCGTGGATAGCCAACCTGGTGTTCTGGCAGTGTTTTCCCCTCAGACGTAGTAGACAGCCACGTTGGGTTCCGAAATTTGAAACGTCAAGCCTGAGTTCTACCGCTAAATCTGTTGAAATTATCGAAGACGGAGAGCATACGTCGATTAACGCGCGTATAAGGTGCAGCCGTCCACGAGCTTCTACTTTTACCACGACCGTAGGAGCAATAGAGGTCACCGGTCGTAACGCTTGGGTTTCGCGTGCGAGTCGACCCGCTCGAAATGCAATGGGTAGCTGGCGAGGCCTCGTCTCCAGTCTACCCTGATCGCGATTGGGCCTGTCTGACTCCTCTCGCCTTTGCCGCAGGCGGAAAGGCCTAGTTTCCGCTCTGCGGTTCTGTCGGGCTGTTGACCGCGGTCGGAAAGGCCGTGTTTCCGATCCACGTTCCCGGCGTCGCTCGTGTGCTAACAGTGGTCGGAAAAGCCGAGTTTCCGATCCCCTGGTTATACTCGGGCGGAGAGCCCAAGTTTCCGGTGTGGATTCTGCTACTTCGTCTTCCGGGCGGAGGGGCCTGGTTTCATTTCCGTAGTCGGACGCGTTTATAGATAACACGCGTTCGGACTCGTCTCCACTGGCAACTTGCTCGCTCCACGGTCTCGGGTCAATCGGCTGAAGAGGTTCAAATTCATCTTCATTAGCAACTTGCTCGCTCCATGGTCTTGTATCGATTGGCTGAGGAGGTTCAGATTCGTCTTCACTGGCCACTTGCTCGCTCCATGGTCTTCCGTCGATCGGCTGAGGAGATTCGGATTCGTCGTTCATGTGCAGTGTTGTGTGGTGCTTTTCGCGACATCGACGGCATCTTTCTTCGCTCGTGCACTCGCCAGACCGATGTTTCATGGACAGACAGTTTCCGCAGAAGCGACCAATCAGCGCCTCCCTCAATCTCTCTTCGGGAGTTTTCCCGCGGAATGATGGACAGAGCCGTATCGGATGCATACCTTGGCATAAACGGCACGGTAGAGCAAAGCGGTTCGATTGTTGCTCTGCCTTCTTTCTCATCGAGGTGAAGCAAGTCATCGTTGATATCTGAAATCATCATTTTTCCCCTTTGTATATTTGGCTATATAGATATACGCACTTGTATATATACATATATTATGGTTGGGTGGCGAGTAGCAAAAAAAAACTTAATTATATGTGGTTATTATAAATTTCGTGATTAATATGTTCAGTTATTTTATGGTACGGGTGGTCTCATATATCACTGTTTTGTGATAGTGTGCATAATCTTGCATGACTTTTGCATAAAGAGTGTGGAGCACCTCATGTTTATGCATCGACACACTGTTATCGACTTTGATTTCTGTGCGGAACTTCGCTAAATCGCAAGTACTTATATATGTGCTTGGGATAAATTGAAATTTACGTTCTTATATTAGAAATGTGCTGAGTCAACACATATGAGTATTCATACCTACTCGGTACCTATTTAAAATATCCAGTACTTTTGACACTCGGCGTCGGACTATTAATATTATACACACTGTATTGAAATAAATAAGTCAATATATATATATATGTATTTATTTTTTTGTTAAGGAGCTATGTGCGGGACGCTTTGTGAATACTGAGTCAATAGCGCCTTTGGGGAGTGAAGAACAAAAATTAAATAAATGAGAGTCATTAGTTGTCGAAATTGTGAAGTTATCAACGTTTCGTTTTTATGTGAACCCTTATTATTCTTTTCAAAAATTGATGGGCCCGAAATTGTGCAACAAGTGGTTGAAGTGTGCTTATATTGCCCAGGTATAGTGCATTGTGTCGGTATCGGTTACCAACACCGGGGCTCTAGGTACCGAGTATTGGGGCAATTCTGCACATCACTATTTTTTAAATTGATACTTTCATTGATGTCAATTGCAGCCCATATAAGAATTTCCTCAATGACACAAGTGGGTACAATGAGGTAAGTTGCGTATTTTGGCTCATAGTATTTTAATTTGGTATTTTTTGTTTTTTCTTTACCTTCTACTTTCAGCTTCCATTAACTCCAATCCCATAGCAACTGAGGTGTCAACAATCTTTATCACCAAAAGCTCCGGCTATATGCAACCATTTCAAAATGATTTCCAAATTGATGTTCCATTGAAAATCCGGCGAAACGGAAGCCTTTACGTACAGGTGGTGCTAGCATTGAAAGGGGAGTCACTAGACTGGAGAACATTAAGACGGGACGGCCCAACGGTAGTACTTCCTACAAGAGGTGCAATCCCGTATTCCTCGGACTCAGACTAGTAAAACTGTCAAAAAATAAAAATTCGCTCAGAGCGAGAGAGTAACATTGGAAAGTACGGGATCGCTTTCTAGTAAAAAATGGTAACTTCTGTCAACTTCAACATAACCTCCAAATTTTGGTTGTAAATTTTTCCTTATTTGGTATGTAAACACAGCTCACACATGTAAATAACCAAAAATACTTTCAAATTCATTAGAATCCACTTAAACAAGTAATTAAATACTTTTCAACATGAATAAGCAGAGTGCACTTTTCTTTTGTTTACAATTTGGTTGCCAAACACACTACAGCTGATCGTTTGACACATTTACCAGAATTTACCAGCAAAAAGTTCTCGGACTAAAACTGGTAACTTCTGACAGAGAGAGAACCGTATTTACTTTCTTTTTTGTCCATAATGCCAATCTTTAAGACTGATTTATTTTTATGTTTTTTTTAATACACGTTTAAAAAATTTGGTACAAGTTACCAAAAATACCACCGAGTTGAAAGTAACATTTCATTATAAGCCTATTGGCATTGGAAAATTGCGTTTAATGCTAATGGTCGAACATACTATGCAAATGATGCAGACTATAGGATTCTCCCAGAAGGATATAGATGAATTAAAAGGTATAAAGGGTGACACGAACGCTTTCCTTCTCTGCGGTACTATATTTGTTGCCAGTGTGCATCTACTCTTTGACTTCCTATCGTTTAGGTATGACGTTATATTCCGGGGGAGAAAATATAGTATGAAGGTCTTTCAACGCGTACGACTCTTTGGTGTGCATTCTCGCAAATTGTGATATTTCTGTATTTACTGTACGAGAATACATCGATGTTAGTGCTCATCCCTGCAGGACTTGGTGTGCTTATAGAGTTATGGAAGTGCAAAAAAATATTGAAACTATAACTAGGCCTCACGGGCTTGCGAAGAATGCAGCCAAAAGATCTAGAAACAAGCAGAAGCACGAAAAGTTGTAAATTCACACATGTGCACTTTTATATGTGGAAAAGTGGAGCAGCTCGCTAGCGAATAAGTATCAATTAGGTGCTTAAAAGTGGCTCGCTACTTGATAAGCAGTGAAATGCATACTTCCACCGTGAAAACTGAAAACTGAGAAGCAGATTAAGTGAAACGTAAAACTTAGCCAATAAGCTATATTCGTACTTGTTTGCCAGCAACTTTATGCACAAAACGTTTAGGGCCTGTGCCAATTGATAGAAAAGTTCTATGGTGGAAAAACTTTTTACTATGGTGAGAAAATTTTACATTTCTGCTGTGCCAATTCGTAACTTTTTACTGCTGGAAATTTTTGACAGTTGCTTTGATGCACAAGAAGACTATCGAGTTTGCTATTTATAAAATGCAGCAATTATATAGAAAATATTTGCCTTTGATGATTTCAATCCTTCTGGAACTAAAATCCATGCATTTATTAGACCTTTTAGCAGTAATATTAAAAATAAAAACACGTCAAAACCGTCTGGTAAGTGTGTTCACAAAAATGTTTAAAACCGTGTACAATTGTTTCCAATAAAAACATATGTCGTTTTAGGGTATTATGTACATGCAAAAAGACGTTTATTCCAAAATACTAAGCAGCATTATGAACGGCGATAACAAGACTACAAAAATGTATCTTAGGTTGTCCTCTGCTTCGTTTCGAAAAATTGTAACTCACATTCCCAAAAAGCGCCACGGATGGTCAGTGGAGTACGAAGTCATTTGCTTAATAAAGTCTTCAAATTATTTATATTGTTCTTACTCACTTCCAGCCTTCGTTGCTGTTGGCGTTCTTTGAACTGAACCAAACATCCTTGTCAATGCGCTTTTCCAGAAGGATTCTGCGTTCTGAACTGCTCCCTGTAAAATAGTATTTTTAATTAAAAAAATACATAACGCCTTTTCATATGTAAATCTGAAATTAAATCTTACAAGTTATATAGCTTTTCTTTATTTTTTTTGCCGGCGGGACCATGTTCTTTTATTTCCACTAGCTTTTGTTTTCTTTAATTTATGTGTATACGTGCGTTGTTCGTTCTTCTTCTTGATAATGCTTGCTGTCAAATTTTTCACTAGCCCTGCCGTATCAAACATTTTTATTCACCTCATAGCTGTTAAAAATTTACTATCCAGAGAACTTTTCTATCAATTGGCACAGGCCCTGAGTTCAATTTTTCTCTTGGGCGCCGCTGCTATTACATACACGCGATGATGAGGTCATTTGATCTACGGCTATGACACGGGGTAACTCGGCATACCTATAGTGTGTGGCCAAAGGAGATTGCAGATACGCATCGAGTAGTGTTGCGAGTTCTAAATTGATTTCTTCGCCCGGTAACACAACTCGTATGCTGTATGTAGTAGAATTCTATATCGATATATCATTCCGTATATTTCTAAAAATGCTCGCGTTTTGATTGCAGAAAAGGGTTGCGCAGAATGACTCACTGGAATGTAGATCAGCAAGACCTCCGTATTAGGCAACATCCCTGGAGCGCGATTTGCAAGCGACTTCAAACACGTCTCGGAACTATTAAAAGGATGAGTTACTCTAATGCCCTGGGTAGGATAAATTTGCAGGTATGTGTAAACACTAAGCAATTAGTCTGCATGTATTTATGAGGATCTGGACCTAATCTCAGCACTGGGTTCAGATAAAGGCAGAATATTAATGTGGTTACTTAGTTTAAATAATAAAAACAGAGATGCTAAAGGCCAGCCCATATAATTACTTTGCCCACAGAATCCGTCCGATTATTGGGTTGAAAATTTTTAATTTAAGCCTATTTCTTATTCGGAATATGACATGAGTTTTCACTGATTATCAGTTACTCAGTAACTTGCCAGTAATCCAATTCTGTTGCAAGTGCTAACACCAGTATTGCCGTGTACCTCGATTTTTGTTTTAGCCGAATTTGTGCAGAATTATGAGGAAGTCGATTTAAAATACTCGTAAATAACTTAGTATTCTGATACGAAGTTTCAAAATAATAATGCTTTGAATACTTTGGGGCTGCTTTGTGCGTAAATATCGGATTATTACGTTTGACATGAGCATAAAAATGTCAGTACAGACTAGAAGTAGTAACAGGAAGTTCGTTTTTCGGAAATTGGAGCTGCTTTCAAAAGTCAGTAATTTGAAAGAGTAGGCCGATAGGTAGTGTTCGCAACTGCTACACTGTTTTTTATGGTTGCACTCTCCTTCTCATGCAAATCAATTATCCGTGAGACCTTACAGTTTCAGCTCTTTCTTTGAACATTACCTGAAGGTTTTACGTATAATGAGTAAATAATTTTCTTGATGAAAGGCCATAGTGGTGGATTATGTTAAATAAATTCGCGCTATGGTTGCGGCTTTTATGGCTTTTATGTGCGTGCCAACTCTTGTCATTTTCAGACTAATCGTTTTCAAAGAAGTTGGTCGACTACCAACTTTCGCTAAACCTTTTATTCAGCCAATCGCCCATGATGATTGTATCATGCACCATTCTCTATAAGATTACTTTCTCCTACTTTCCGTTGGTTCGTTTGTTAACAGTTTAAACTCGACAATTTTTTTTTCACGCAAAACTCAGTATTCAAAGTTTTTGATTAAGAGTGATTTGCAATAAGGTGCATTCCAAAGAAAAAGGCATCGAGTTATAACTTAAAATAAACTTGAATATTATAAGTTCGATTGTCGAGACTAGACTGGAGCTTTACTGGGCATGAATCACGTAACTTTGAAACGATAGTCGTTCAAAAGATACTGACAAAACGATGTTGTCAAAACACTGATTTATGCATTTGTGTTGCTGTTACGTGTTACTGTTACTGTTACGTGAAGCCAAACTGGAATCGAGTTGACGATATCGCACAAACGATCAAACAATATTTGATTTTTATGAAGTAAGACAATCTCGACACGATATCGTTCAGACGATTGTCGTCATACGTGATTCATGCCCTGGTCTATGAAACATATATATATGCGGTTTGCATGCGTTATTTTCAAGATGCCTGCCGTGAGAGCAGTAATGATTTATATTTGTATGCTGAAGTGGACGGTATTTGTTGCGAATTGTGGTTGTGGAATAAGTTGGGTTTTTATGAAGAGGAATCGTTGCTTGGTTGCGATTCGCTGTGTTGTTGATCACAGGGGGGTAGTAGAACCAACTAGACTACAGGTCTAGTAACCTGTCCTCTCCACTACTCTTGCCCTATTGTCTGCACCTAGATGGACGTTAACTACCCTTTCAAGTCCCCATTCGTTTGGCGACAGGTTATCTTCTTTGATGATCACGAGGTCTCCAATTTTCATATTGGCTTGCGGATGTCTCCATTTTGTTGCGTTTCTGCAATTCCGTGAGATATTCACTTTTCCACCGTTTGCAAAACGTGTGGTGTAGAGCCTTGAGCCTCTGCCATCGATTTACAATCGAGGCACGATTTTCAATTATTTATTTATTTAGCTATATAACATTTGTACAAAGTAAGACCCAGTCTTTTAGTAGTACATTTTCTTTTACAATATTTCTTCTGAACAAGCAACTTACAAACTAAATGAACTTAAACCTATTATTAGATACAGATATTATTAAACAAAAGAATTAGAGTACATTATAAACAAGAGTAAGTACTTAACTTAGTTGAATGTCAAAGAGAAGCTGAGAAGTTAAACGTAGAGACTGCAATTTTAAAACACCTTGCTTGCTTTATATTTTTAATGTCAGACGGTAGGGAGTTCCATAATTTTATGGTGCTAACAAAGAACATGCGTTCCGAAACTAAGTAAGGTGTTTTGGAGCAACGAGATTAAGAGTTCGGGGACATTGACCCAATTTAATTTTTTTATAAAGGTAAGATGGTTGACGGCAATATAATAATTTATGTAGATATAAGAGCGCACGTAATTTAAAGTACGCATTTAAATCTCTGCCTAGAATCTGTTGTGCAAAATGGGAGATATGGTCATACTTCCTTTTTTCAAACACGAATCTTGCCGCGTTATTTAGAGCAATTTGTAATTTATAAGTTGAAGCATCATCAATATTACAATATATGAGTGCCCTAACAAATTTCAATTTCGTTTGCTGTGGTAATTGGTAAGCATTATAGTATAGCTTTCTAAGGATATTGTAAATTTTACTAACTACGAAGTTAAGGTGGTCCACACATGACAATCTTGAGTTAATTTTGAATCCCAAGTTTGTTACAATACCATCATACTTAATACTTATTCCATCGAGTATTATCGGAGATGTACCGCTAAGGTCAAACCCAGATGGGGAAAGCGCGATTGCTTTCGTTTTTGACGGATTTAATTTTAAATTGTTTGCAACTGCCCAGTTAGAAATCCGAGACAGATCTTCGTTAAGCCTGGAGATCAAGTCTTCAACAAGACCAATGGGCCTTGACAGATACAGCTGGGTATCATCAGCGTAAAGGTGGATTGATGCGTTTTTACAACACTTCACTATATCGTTAATGAAGACACAGAACAATATGGGGCCCAAAATGGAACCCTGCGGCACACCTAATGTATTTGGCTTTAGACTTGAGTAATTGTTACCACAGTGAACTTGCTGTAGTCGACCCGTTAAGTAACTTTTTATTAGTTGTATAGAAAAAGCTCCAAACCTAAATTGACTACCTAGTTTACCTAATAATAAATTGTGGTCGATGGTGTCAAAAGCTTTTGTGAAATCAAGGAGTACTATCGTTGTCAAGTTATTTTTGTCTAAAGCTGGTCGTATGTCTTCAAAAATTTTCAGCATTTCTGTGGAGCAGCTGTGCTGACTTCTGAATCCCGATTGAACATCACTCAGTACACAGTTTTTGTTTAAGTGGGTGGTGATTTGTCGTGCTAAACATTTTTCGAAAACTTTCGAGAGTGCGGGTAATATGCTTATCGGTCTGAAGTGATCCGGGGAATTCGCACATTTAATTTTTGGAACTGGTATTATAATTGCTATTTTCCAGAGGGTAGGAAAAGTGGAGGATGTAAGGCAAAAGTTAATAATGTGCGTAAGTGATCGGATCGCGAAAGGAAGAATCATTTTAAAAAACTTTAGACTGATACCATCAACACCTGTAGCATTTGATTTGACAGCATAAACACACTCAGCTAAATCTTCATCCGTCGCACATTGGAATTGAAACACATTATCATCCACATATGAAGGTATAGAGGGCACACAAGCAGATGAAACTGAGTGGCTTGACGAGGGAAAATTGGCATTTAAAATTTCTGGATCTAAGTTACATGTGACATTGTCCTCACTAGAAAAACCAAACGTTTTGAGGTTTTTCCACAAAACTTTTGAGGGGAGGTTTTCATTGAGCTTATGTTGTAAGTATGCTCTTTTAGCATAACGTGTGCTTGCCATAACCTTATTCCTGGCTACTCGGTATATTTCCCACAGGTCAGAGCATCTATGGTTTTTCCAGCGTTTGTATGCTTTACTTCGCTCTTTAATTAATGACAAAATCTCACTGGTGAACCACGGCTTTTTGCTATTTTGAACCCTTACCTTCCTTAAAGGAACAAACTTATCAAATAACAGGCCAACTAGAGAATTAAAATGTTGTAACTTTTCGTCAGCTGTCGTAAATCTCCAACATGTATTCCAGTCAAGCAGATCTGCCTGCTTGAATAACTCACTTTGATTTACTCGCTTAAAGTCCCTAAAAAGCAGTTCTCTTGCTAATATTTGGCTATGAAAGTGGAACAGGAACAACATTTCATGGTCGGAGACGCCATCCATTGGTAGTTGATCAATGTGGTTGACATACTTAGAATCACTAACGCCAAACACATCTAAATGACTAGGTTTGCAGTGCGGAGCGAAGCGGGTTGCATATTTGTTTATAATAGTAATGCCTAGCGATAGGAAGTTGTTTATCAAACTTTTAGAGGAGTGGTCATTACATAGAAGGTCCACGTTTATATCACCACATACAACAATATGTTCATTGGAGATCGCAAAATCTGATAATTTATCAAAAATAACTGAAATGTCATTTCTCTTGCTTGGGGTATATATGCACGCAACAAGACACTTTGAACTGTTATTAAAGAACTCAATAAACAGATATTCTACTTCTTGAGAAGACTCCGATCTGCAGATTTCCTTCCATTTCATGCATTTCTTAAAGTAAAATGCAATGCCACCTCCTCGCATCTTAATCATTCTATCGCATCTTACTAACGAGTAGTCGCATAGGGCATCAATGTACTCTTTGAACCACGTTTCTGTAATACAGCTTAAGTCAATATTTAAGCTATTAAAAACAAAATTTAAATAATCAACTTTTCCGCCATTTAAGCTTTGAGCATTTAAACTACAAATATTAAACCCAGTGTAGCGATCTGATAAAAGTTTAAGAATCCCTCTTACATGATCTTTTCTAGCCAGCTCACATATTTCACTATACATTTTTAATAAGTGTTAAGGTGCGTATGCAAGGCGTGTTTACATTAACAGTCAGAAAAAATAACAATGAGACAGATATGACATAAAGAGAATAGATGTATGTTGATAAGTAGAAAAGCAAAAATACTAAATAAGGGAGAAATGTTGACAGGGTGACAATGCTAGTTACATACATTATCATAATAATTTTACATCTATTTACTTATAGCTGCAATACTCTCTATACTTTTTAAGTCTGATACTTTAACAGCGTCAGTTTGTGGATGACCTCTAACATATACATGCCCCAGAAATGAGAACGCTGATGTTAATCGTTTTTGCTTTTTAAGCTGCGTAGCAAAACGCATCAATTCACGATTTCTCTTTGTAAGGCACTCATGAATAAAGTTTCAACTTTACAATAACGGGAGCATCATTTTTATTATTTTTTGCTGGCAGCCGAAAGGCAGAGCGTACTGGTGTTAACTTCACTGCAAGCAGCTGACATAGTTGAGAGAAGCTGCTTGTTATGTTCTCGCCTTTCACGATAGGTAGGCCTCTGATGATGACATCGGAAGATATGAAGTTATTCTCATGCTCACTCATTTGTTAGCTTAGTAAGTGTACATCGCTGCGAAGCTTTTCTACCTTAGCACATTCAAGTTCGGTTTGAAGTAAACGCTCGTTGAAATGTTTTACCGCTGACTTTAGGTTTGCAATTTCTGCTGATAGCTCACCAACTCGTTCCAATATTCTCTCTTCGGATTCTCTTACCCTTTGTGTTAGCTGCTCAACTAGATACTCCTTATGAGATTCAAGGTGAGCATCTAGTTTCTCGAACCAACCATTAAGAGACGGAGTTGAACATTCAGCTCTTTGGAACTTACTCTGCAATAGTGGAGTTGTTTTTGGCGATGGAGACACTTTGCGCCCAGTGGTTCTTGTTGACATTTTTGACATGTTAACAAGAAAAGTTCAAGCAAATAAAAATTCACAAAGACTTAGAATTTGCAGCTTTATATATAGATGACCCAAAGTTGAACGAACTCGACACACCAGGATAGCTGATTCACTCACGGATATGATTGCGACAAATTGAGCAATTGATTTTCATCAGCGTCTATTTCTGGTGGAGCTAGTATGTTTCCACCGATTAAGAAGAGGCCTGGAGTCAGTGGCTCCAGTGATTTGATGAGGGACTCAGGGGTCGAGAGTTGAGACATGATTCAACTCTGCATAATAGGGTTGTAAATTCCTCAAACGTGTATTTGTGGTTGGGGAGCTGAGGCGGGAATGAAGTGCCACGAAAGCATTTGGTGAGCGTATTTCGCCAAAGTGTTATCGCGGGCGTCTTTTAAAAAGGCTTTTGTTTCGGCTCTCAGAGCTCTAGAAGCTATTGTCTGAATAGATATTTTTTGGACAGCCTCGCCGCGCAATGAACCTGGCACATGCTGCTAAGAACGACTGAGTGCTCAGGTCCGAAGTGGCTTCCAAATGGATTGCCTTTGTTGCGAAGCATACAAATAGGCAGACATATCCCTTTGACATGCGACAACCCCGGCCACTATAACTTTTTATGTCAAATGGACCTGCGAAGTCGACTCCCGCATTTGTAAACGCTCGTGAAAATGTCGTCCTTTCCTTGGGAAGAATTCCCATTAACTGAGTTTGCGCGTGTTTGCGATAAATCGTGCAAGCCTTACAGTTATGAATTGTGGACCTAATCAAGTTTTTGACCCTAGGTATCCAGTACTGTGTTCGAATCAAGCGCAGCATGAGCTGATTCTCACCATGCAGGGAAACTTTGTGAATAAACTGAACTATGATTCGGGACAAGGTGTAATTATAAGGCAGGATGATTGGGTGACGCTCGTTGTAGGCGACATCACGAGATGCTCCCAGCCGTCCACCTGTTCTCACTATACCGTCTTTATCGATGAATGGGGTAAGGGGCAATACATCACTTTTAGAACCTACTGATATTCCTGATGCTAATGCTGAATATTCCTAACCATAATGCTGCTTCTAGCAAACTATTACTAAGCGTTGGGTCGTTGCTTTAATTTCATCAGCTGAAATTAAACAAGATTTCGCTTGAAATGAAGCTTTGGTATTTGGACGGGTTCTTTAGGAGATTCTCATTACGTATGATAGCACTCTGAAAGCTCTTGGAAATTCAGAAAGCCTATCAAGAATATCAGTTTTACTATCCATTGTTGTTGTTATATGAACTTGTACCCTTTTTTCTTCAACGGTTGTGTTATAGTCTTTTCCTTGAGTGGGCCATTTTGAGTGGTCTTCTTGAAGCCAAGAAGGGCCCTCCCACCACAGGGAATTGTTTATTAACTCTTGCGCCGTAAGTCATCTGCTGGCTTAATCGGATGGGAATGACGTTGAGTCCACATGACGCCAGTTTTCTCTTCCCACCTTCTCAATTGTTTTGGTCACTCGATGGGCTACAGATGTTGACTATGAGCATGGAGGCGTGCGTATCCAGGCGAGCAAGATGGTCGAATCCGTCCACATCTGAGTTGTAAGATGGGCTAAGTTCAGATTATCCGAAATCGATTCCAAAGTTTCAGCCAATAGGACCGCTCCACAGAGTTCTAGGCGTGGTAAAGAAATCGTTTTAACTGGTGCTACTCTAGTTTTTGATAGTAGCAGGTTGATGAACACTTTGCTGTTTATTTCGACGCTCAAGTAAATAGATGCTGCGTATGCCTTCTCTGAGGCGTCACAAAATCCGTGAATTTCGATCTTGGCCACAGGGCAAAAGTGTACCCAACGCGGAATACGAATTCTTTCGATACTGCTGTAGCTTTCCCTAAAATTTTTCCAGCGGTCTAGGGTCGTAGGTGATACGGTTTCATACCACCCTGTTCCTTCCAACCATATATTCTGCATTAAAATTTTCGCTGTAATTACCACTCGTGCAAGCCATCCTAGAGGGTCGAATACTTTGGCAATAGCCGATAGTATTTGCCTTTTAGTATAGCTAACTTGTTCCTCTATTGGCTTGGCCGTAAAGTAAAAATTGTCAGAGTGGGCGTTCCACCTGATACTCAAAGCTTTGACTGTGCTGGTGTCTTCAAAGTCCAAGAAGTCTTCTTTCAGTAGAGGGGATTTTGGTATTCCCTTTAATATTTCATTGCAATTGGACGTCCATTTCCTCAAGGGGAACCCAGCTGACTACAGTGCAATTGTTATTTCGGTTTTTGCTTTGAGAGCGGATTCGATGGTGTGACCGCCTGTTAAAACATCGTCAACATACATGTAATTTCCTAATAATAATTCGTGACATATGTCCTAAAGTTTCGTACTCGGACAGTACCCTATTATTGTGTTTGTAGGCGTGGGTTCTTTGCTAGACGCGTCTCATTGCGAAAAAATTGAGAGCAAGCGCTCTTGAGAGAGGGTCCTAACCGCACGCTCCCTGGAAAATCTGTTTTCAATGGCAACGATACTGTATATTTTCCATCTTTGTTCCTTTTAGTTATGCGTTTGTAAAGGTCCTCGCAGTAAACTTCCTCTCTGTTGTATGTATGGTTCTTTGGGATATCCTCTAATTCCCAAAAATACGCTAATTGTTTATCTAGAGTGACTTCGTTGAAGAATGAAACGCATTTATTCGTTGGACCTGTTGCCTCAGTTTGACCGGTTAGTATCCAGCCGAATACAGTCTCTTGCGCAAGCAGGGTACCTAAAACATTCTTTTGTATGCCACTCAATATTATTTGGACGTAAATATCGCCGCCTAGTACAAGATCAACTTGCTCCTTTATGAAGAATCTCTTGTCAGCTAATACTAGATCCGGAAACGCTTGCTTTGTCATAGCATTTATTTGACAAGTTGGCAGATTTCCTGTAAGCTGTGGTAGAACCAGAGCAGTGGTATCTATTTTTATTAAAGGGTCAATCGGTGACCGCAACTGTATTAAACACGCTTGTTTTACTTGGCTGAAACGGTGTTGTTGATGCCTGACACCTGAGCGTTCAAACGTTTGGATGGTAGATTAATTCGGCGTTTAAGTCTTTCTGTTATGAATGAACATTCCGAACCGGAGTCTATTAGTGCAAGTGCTGAATAATTATTATTATTGAAGAAGATATTGACACGTGCCGTTCCTAATAGAACTCCCTTGTTCGTGTTGGCAAAACAGGACTTAACGTTATTAACCGGACTTCTATTTCCTTTTTCAGAGTTGCGTCTGGCCTGAGCTTGCGCAGAAGTTGACGGCGTATCATCTGAAAAATTTGGTTGTTGCCTTTGGTTCATGGCTGCTTTTGGCTGAGCTGCTTGATTATGCAGGAGCGTGTGGTGCCTTTGGTGACAGGTGGTGCAGTTAAATGAGCATGTACACCTTGACAAAGTATGTCCAAGGGATAAGCAGTTCAAGCAGCCATGATTCTCCTTAATGAAGGCTATTCTGTTTGACACCGTGAGTTCGAGAAATTTGTGGCATTTCGATAATTTGTGGTTACTGCTTTTGCAGAATTTGCACATGGTTTTGGCTACAGAAGCTTGAAATGCGCCAAGTCTTTTTTGCGGTGCTTTGGGGTCTTGGTATGTTTAATACCTACAATGCCCGAGACGGTTTCAATAGTTTGGAATCTGTTGGACAGAAATTTGTCCACATCCTCCCACTTGGATATTTCGTCTTGTTCTCGATCGTTTGTTCCCACAATGCTAAGGTACTTTCTGGCAACTTCGTTGAGCAGAGATAAGTAAATATTGCATCCCAGTTTGATATGTAAATTTTATGGCTTTTTAATGATGAGATGCAATTATTTATATCTCGCTGTAGTTTCTTAATCGAGATTCCGCACTCGTTTTCTACCGACTTTAAATTAAAAAGAATTTGTAACTGGGAGTTTACGAAAATACGTTTGTTCTCGTACCTATCAGTTAAATTTTTCCATGAAGTGGCAAATCCCTCGATGGTAAGTGGGCATTTTTGGACGATATGTTTGGCCTCCCCCTGTGTTTTTTGGTTGAGGTGGAATAATTTCTCAACCGGGGTAAGGCGCTTATTCAGTAAATATATGGCCGCAAACATGTCTCGGAATGTTGGCCAAGAGAGGTAGTCGCCTTTGAACACGTCCGTATCGCACGGGGGCAGATGTATATTGTGTTCCTGGACAGACACACCCTCTGTATCTTTTTCAACCTTAACTAACTTTGCCTGGAAATCTGACATGTTCGTCATGCATCGCAAATAAACAGAATAGGAGCTCTTATACCTAGGCTTAACCGTAGAGACTCCTTTAGCGTCTAACGTGTCGGAATACACTAATTCTTCGTAAGCTGTTTTTACCTTTCTCCATATTGCCTTAAGTTCCTCTTGCTGAAGAGTGAGGGTATATTTTGTGTGGTCAGTTTGGGCCGTGTCATTATAGTCGGCCTCAAATTCTGCCACAGCATCAGTCAATTTTGTGAATTTATCCATTTTTGTTGATCAGAACAAAAAATTTTTGCAAACTGGCAGGTATTATTTAGTACAGAGAAACCACTGGAGACCAAGATTCAAGTATGACTTCACTTAAGAAAAATGTTTAGAGACCACCACAATCCAAGATTTTAACACAAGAATTTCTAGTGTACTTTCACACGTATCAAGAAATATTGTTTTATTTGTAATAATATATATATGTATGTATGTTTTAATGGTTATACGTATGTATGTATCTGTATGTATGTATATCTATTTTACTTTTTTCTTATGATTGCAGAATCTAAAAACTCGCCACCCAACTCTCAATTGTAATTGAATTATTTGTCTACTTATTCCGAAGTGACTTCTTATTTGTCCAATATTGTGTGCCGCACGCGACTAGTGATTTTGTGGATGAAAATTTAAAGTGAACTCAATATTTGCCAACCAAATTAATAACAAGTGAGGTTAGAATCAAAGCTCCGTGATGAGTTAGTGTTGATGTACATACATACATGTTTATATGTACGTAAAGAATTTAACTAGCAACACGAACTAAATACAATAAACGTGATGAAAGCCAAAAATCATCGAATCGAATATGTACTTTGCAGATATGGGAAAATAATTTTGAGCCCCGAAATTTAGTGGCAAAGTGTGTTGCAGTTTTGTTTAAACGAATAGTTACACAAACAACTTACGTGAAAAGTTTTTACTAAAATCGCTGTCGCGCGCACTGGTGTTACTGTTCGTCTTGCATACCCGTATGTATGTATGTACATTAGGGCGGGTTGAAAATCTAATTTTTCTCAAATCCCTTGGTAATAGTGAAAATATGTTGTATCATGAAGTCAACAACAAGCCTGCAAAATATTAGTATTTTATTTTAGTTGTAAGAGCCCGCGCATCGACCGCAAAGTGACCCACAGCACACTAGTCGAATAAGACCAATTCTTGTTAAAAATTCTGGGTTCGGCAAAAAGTTTTGGTGCACATTATTAGATAATGAATCCGTTTACGTAAAATATAAAGTAAAATTTCATTTCTCGCAGCCCTTTAGCTTATCGTTATCCTCAATGTTATCTGTTTTCAATAAAATTTTAATTGTTCTCTTGATAATTGCACAGGCCTATTGTCACAATATGTAAAGAACAGCATTAATGTTACTGGCGTGCATTTAGGTCGCTGGTTCCAAATATTCTAATTTTTTTTCAATATTAGCTATAGTTTGCGAATTTTCGCAAATTTCGGAACAATTTCGGTAGCTCTAATAGAAAAGCCATTATTTTCAATCATCGTGGAAAAATTTTGTTTATGCAAATGAGTATGGAAACACTGAACAGGCACAACTTCTAGAAACACTAATTGGTTTACTTATGTTTATGCATGCAATATAAAAATTGCAAATATAAGAAAATGACAAAACAATTTGTTCAAATTTTTTTTTATTTTTAAATAATTTGTTTATAATCTGAACGATTTTAATCATATTATTATCAAAAATCAGTAACATTGAGTCTCGCCTTCAATTTGGTAATTATTACCTAAGTACCGACCGAGTAACATTTACCAAAGTTATATCGAAAAACTTAAGTGGATCTCCAGTTTTTTTCTAAAAAAATTTCTCTTCAATTGTATAAATAACTTTTAAATGGTAGAACCGGATTCCAGAAAAGTGTTTCAGGGAGTGACTTTTTTCGTTCAAGCTAAATGCAAAGCAATATCGTCCAATTGGAGAGTCCTCAAAAGGATTTCCCAGGATATGTTAAATACTATTGCATTTACCTACAGTCACTTTTTCACATAATGGATAACTAAAATATTTAAGTATCTATATCGAAACACTTATTGCACGTCCCCTACTTTCATATAACGGCAGATTTATAAACCGCGAACAATTTTCGAGACTGCATAAAGGACTTAAAATGGGCGTTTCTCACCCTAATTGCATTATGTTAATGTATGTAAATACTTATATGCTTGAAACTTATATTAACTTATCAAACGATTCCTAATCTTTGACAATACATGTTTGACTTCATTCACCACAATCTTGAAAACTGACCAAATCGGCGTGACCAAGTCCATGGCCCACTTAATATTACATAAATATCCGAAAACATTAGAACGTTTGAAATAAATCTCGTCTCACTTTTTTGAATTTTTCACTTGGTTGCTGAAGTAATGAAGAATTGAAACTTCATAAGGGAAAATTATAGTTTTTGTAAGTTTTATCTTAATATCGAAAAACTAGTAGACTTATTGAAAAATGATAAATGAACGTAAAATACTAAATTTAATAACCCTCAATTTGATATATCGTCCTGTTTATAACAATTAACACATACTATAGATATTACAAGCCAAAGTTTAATTTTAAAAATTCATACACTTTGATTCAATTGCGCGGGCTAAAGATAAGTTTTAAATTAATCTTTCGCGGTCAATAACAATTGGCTTAGACCTAAGACATCATAGTATTACTATTACAATACGGTCAAATGCCTTTTATTTTCCCCCATACAAAATCGACCCAGCCTAATGTACATATGCTCACAAGTTTTGTTTAATGTTTTGACAAATTATATTAATAATTGAAATTCACTGTTCACGATTTTCCACAAAATCAATATCGGTTATTATTGGCTTTTAAGTGCGCGAATTTTTCGGGATTTATCACGTCTTCACCAATCATACATAAAAAAAATGTGCTTGAAACGACAACCACGTACCTTTGTAACTAGTGTTTGAATTTTTTGGTGACTTGCGCTGTTTGCTGGAAAGATTTGCGCCTTTATGTTTCGCTGTGTTGGTAGGGTTTATGGTGAGCTGGTGGTAATTTTGAGCGCTTTTGCGTTGTTACCGCACCGTGTATATCGGTCCTTTGGCTCCTTATTATTTTTGTATGGAAAGACGTCTGCTCGATCCGTGAATCTAATCTGGGGCGTTTTTGTGATAGCTTCCGTGACTTTGAATATATATTAATGATCTCTGGTTACCTTGAATTTCGGCTCCAAGGACCATGAACAATCGGTGAACCAATGGGTCGCAACTCCCGCAGTAGCACCAATGTTAATTGAAAAAAAAGAAAATGAAATGAAACACAACTAAGTGTATTAGTAACAGCTATAATTTCAATTGGTTTTATTATCTAATAACTCAGTTGGTGTACAATATGATTACCTTTGAATATGTATCGCTGGGTGATGGCTGAAGTCGTCCGGAAAAAGTCCCGCTTTGACAAAGTTAAGTTTACCCGCCGGCAGCCAACTGCTCGGAGGGGAAACTTAACGAAATTATATTACAACGGGAAATAATACATGAATTGCTAACGGCGTAGCAATGAAGGTAGGCCGTATATATGCCTGAGTATGTTTGTGTGCTCGGCTCAAGTCAATGCACTTTTACATTAGGCCGGTTCTACCTTTAAATTATTTGGTTTTGCATGAAGGCCTAAACACCTTTCATTTTCATACTTACTTTAAGTTTTCATATTTGACTTGAAGCTCAAATGTACATAGGTATGTACATGCTTAACTTAATGTTAATTACATATATATATGTGATTATTAACATACATACATATGTACATTAATACCATATGGTGAACCCACAACTCTATCCTAACTCAACAACGTGTTTTAGTTTCACATTTTCCTGTTTTACAGCCTTATTATAGAAAACGCAACGTGGCGCAACGAGTCACTTTTACTCATGTGAAACAAAATTCGTATTATATAAGAGCGTTCACTCACTTTAGTGACTGTCAGTGAATGTGAGTGAATATGTTACATTTTTGGTATAATATAACGACGCAAACTGACGCGAACGCTCATTTTAGCTGTCAAAATATTCACTTGCTTCTGGGGTCGCGTTTGCGCGTTTTATTTCATTTTGATTGCTTGTGTTTGGTTATTTTCAATCGTTTTAATTCTTTTCAATATGAGTTTGGAACAAGGAAAAATGTAAGTATATAACTATTTACACAACTTGCCTAATGTGAAGTGGTGATTTGATGATGACGTCAAGCAACTCTTACCTTATGAAGTATCAAGTGAGTGTGAATGTGAGGTACTCGACACCTTTGCTGAGTTCAACCTCTGTCAAATTAACAGAGTTAATAATGACAATAACCGTATTCTTGACTTAGTATTTACAAATAGTGATCTTAAATCTGATGTCGAGCCCCTCTCTTCACCCCCCGTTCACCCGTTCGTTTCGAACTTATCAACTATATTAAATCAGTTAGTTATAATCGCAAAAGCTATAACTTCACTGAAGGCAACTTTGATGAGATTTCACGCTCCTTGAACTTGGTGGACTGGGAATCTGCCTTGGGCATCGCCCAATTATCAAACGCTTACGATACTTTGAGAGCCGAACTTGAAGTGGCAATTGAAAAATTTGTCCCTATGAAGACTGTGAAAAATCTTTCCAAACCGGTCTGGTATAACTCTAGGCTTATCAACCTAAATAATAAAAAAACCAAGGCGTATAAACTGTATCACCAGTCGAGTAATAGCTTAGAGTTTGATGCCTTGAATAAATTTTTATATCAGAACTACATCATTAAAATGGAGAGTGAAATAAGGTCTAACAGTAAAAGGTTCTGGAAGTTTGTGAATTGCAAGAAGAAAACCACAGGGATTCCTGACATGGTGCATTATTTAGGTGAATCTTCGACGAACGTTCAGATGATTTGTAACATGTTTGCCAATTTTTTCCGTTCTGTGTATGTTCCTCACTCTGAAGCCGGAACAGTCAATGTTTCCTGTAACAGCACACTCGTCCTTAAAGGATTGGAGCTCTCAGAATATGAAGTCCTAGATGGCCTTTTAGCCTTGCCAAACGACCCGAATCCTGGTGAAGATGGCTTTCCCCCTTCCTTGTTAAAGAGCTGTGTGCCAGCGTTAGCATTACCATTATCCAAAATATTTAACAAATCCCTAAATTTAGGTGAATTCTTACCGATTTGGAAAAGGTCCTTCATCACACCTATCCATAAGTTTGGGAGCAAGTCCGATGTCCAAAATTATCGTCCAATCAGTAAAATTCCAAGCATACCTAAATTCTTCGAGAAGCTAGTTTACGATAAGATTATTTTCCAAATTTCTGAGCTCATATCGCCCTATCAACATGGATTCATTAAAGGTAGATCCACTTCTACAAACTTAGCGTTATTTTCAAATTTTGTTCTAAAACAATTTGAAAACGGTCATCAATGCGATGCCATATTCACAGACTTCTCGAAAGCATTTCATAAGATTAGTCATACATTACTACTTAAAAAGCTGGAATTAATCGGAGTGCACGCAAATATGCTTAAGTGGTTTGCATCCTATCTTGTTGATAGGACCCAATTCGTTCGCATTAATAATACTACATCCGATGTGATTAAAGTCACCTCAGGGGTGCCTCAAGGCAGTCATCTGGGCCCGTTACTTTTCTTGGTTTTTGTCAATGATATTCCGGACGTTTTCCTTACATCGCATTGTTTAATGTATCCTGATGATATAAAGTTATACAGTCGTATAGTAAGCGTGTCCTACTGCATTAATCTTCAAGATGACTTGCTAAGACTGAACTCATGGTGTGATGCTAACTCTTTGCCTCTTAACGTTGGTAAATGTCAATTTATGTCCTTCAGTAGACGCACAGTAACAGTCGACTACCATTATGGGTTAGACACATCTTCTCTTACTAAAATTTATGAAAAGAAAGATCTGGGAGTCATATTTACTTCGAAAATGTCCTTTTCTAAACATATAGATTTTATGATCACCAAGGCTAGGTCGATGCTTGGCTTCGTAATGAGGAATTCTAATGAATTTCAAGACCTCTTCACACTTAAGAGCTTGTACTTCTCATTTGTAAGATCGAACCTTGAGTATTGTAGCATCATTTGGGATCCCTTCTACTCGGGTTCATCTTCAAGGGTAGAGAAGGTCCAAAAACGCTTTACCAGATACGCAATTCACTCCCTGCGGTGGAATTGCAACATGCCCGATTATAAGAGTAGGTGCCTTTTATTGGCATTACCTACTTTAGAAATGCGTAGAAAAATGTCTTCAATCATGTTTATTAGGGACATAGTCACCAGCTACGTCAAGTGCCACTTCTTGCTCGAACTAATTCTTTTCAATTGTCCTGTTCGGGATCTCAGATTCAGCGACATGTTCCGTTTACCTAATCACAAGACCAACTTTATGTTTAATGAGCCGCTTACGCGTTGTCTGAGGCAGACTAACCAAATTTGTCAAAATTTAGATGTTTTCTCAAATTCTCTGGAGAGCTTTAAGTCTAAACTTATTCTCGTTCTGCATTTCTTAAATTGTAAATAATTTTTTTTTTATTCAGATGCACATTCACATACCCTTGTATTTTGTACATGTACCTTATTACTCATTTACTTATTTTATAGATTTTTTTTCCTTTTCTTTTTTATTTAACTTTAGTAATCTATCTGAGATGTACTCTAATTGATGAATTGAATTGAATAAATGAATAAATGAAATAACTATTGACAACAAAATAATTAAAGAAATATTTTCATCTTTCAGGTATAAAAAAACGACAAATGAGCAATTTGACATTCTTTCCCGAGAAATGGAAAGAAATGTCCTGATTGCAATAGGCGCCCCCGTTTTTGGAGGAAGTCGTGCGCAATTTGAAGAAAAATGGGAGGAAATCTCGCTTAAATTAAACTCTGCTGGTCCACCACATAGAAGCGTTAACGAATGGAAGAAGGTAAGCTAACAAATTTCCTTACAAAATAAAATATATTCATAGTTTTGTATTGGAAAATATTTAACACATTAGGTATGGACCGACATGAGAAATCGGATGAAGAAGAAGATTAAAAAAAAAAAAACTCTCTTCTCCGCGAAACTGGAGGAGGACCGTTCAATGAATGTTCTTTGACACCATTGGAGCGAACAGTTGATAAAATTGTGAATCTGTCCAAATCAGCTGCTCCAAGTGGTCTTGATTTTGGTGTGGGACTTTCAGACAACGCCGTTCAACTTTCGTCCTCCCCTTCGCCTTCTCCACCTTCGCCTACACATCCATCGTCCACCGAAATACCACGCGCGCAAATTGAAGAAAATACACGACCAACAACATCATTGCTATTGGGTTCCAACTCAACCTCAGCACCACAACCCGCACAACCCATTATATCCGGAAGACGCAAGCGGAAGAGGAATGACTTACTGGAACAGCAAGTTGAAAACCAAAACATGCTTTTCGATGTCCTGAAGTCGCACGTCGAAATGATGAGGAGGATGGCTGAAGCTGTGGAGCGGCAGGCTGTTGCCTCAGAAAGGTTATGCCGGCTGATAGAAGAACGAAGCCAAATTGTTTTGCCATTTTGAAAATTAGCTTTTTATTTAATATTTTATAATTTACAATCTTACTATGTTTACATTACATTATTATCATTTTCATTGGTGGTATTATTATTATTATTTTTTTTTTTTTGTCGTAGGAGAGGGAATTGCTTTATGCACTGGCCGGGGGCGCTAGTCTCTATACTACCTTCCCCGAGTGTGGGACTCCCACCGAAGCGTGTTGGGCTACCCACTAAAACCCAAACTCCCACCGCCCGCGCAAGTACCCGCATCTGACACCGCAATTCTGCATGTCTTCAGATGCAGGAGCGCGCTGTTAGAGCCTTGGGGCTGCTCTTTTGTAGGGGCGTTTCATTCGGGTGTCCTCAGTAGACAACCGTCCTCTCGTTTGCAGCGGAGTACGAATTTCACGTATCTCGCAACTGCTTCCCACTTTTCTGCGCTGGAGATCATTACCCCAACTATGTTGTTCGGAGTTATGTCTCCGTGTCTTTCGCAGGTAAAGAATGTGTGGTACACGTTATCTTCGACGTTTCCACAGTAGTGTCAGAACGGTGAGTCCACCCTTCCCATTCTATGAAGATATTCTCGGAAGTAACCATGACCGGCGAGGAATTGCGTCAGGTAGAAATCGACTTCCCCATGTGGTCTGTTCAGCCATTTTTTAAGGTCGGCTATCAGGGAGTGCGTCTATCGACCTTTTGTGCTTGCGTTCCAGTTTTGTTGCCACTGCTGGATCAGTTGCTCCCGCGCCCTTGCTGCGGCAGCTGATCGACCTATCTCGGCACTGAGATTGTAAATCTCTTTTCGCTCGTAAGCGAGTAGCTCAATTGGCATGACGCCAGAAATAACTAGCACCGCGTCCGCGAACACTGTACGGTATGCAGAAGCAATGCGTAGTGCCCCTCTGCGCTGGACCGAAGACATTTGAATCCGGTATTTTTTGACTTTCAATGCGTCGGCCCATATTTCTGCCCCGTACAGGAGCACCGATTGGACCGCTGCCATCAGCAGCTTCCTGCGGCATGGCTTCGGGCCACCCACGTTCGCCATCAGCCGGCTTAGAGCCACCGTGCTCTGCGCAGCTTTTTCACATACTCCATGGATGTGTTCCCAGAGTGTAAGTTTGCTGTCAAGCTTTCTCCCTAGGTATTTTGTAGACCTAGAAGTCGTCACGAGTTGAGGTCCGGCCATCATATTTATAATTGTTGGGATCCGTTTTCTGGTGAGGAGCACGATCCCCGTTTTGGCTGTAGCCAATTGCAGACCGTGATCGCTCATCCATCCACTGACGTTACGCATGACCTGGTTTAACTTGAGCTGTGCTAGCTGGACGTTTCTTGCTGTTATGACGGCGGCCACGTCGTCCGCGAAGGCGACAAGGAAGGCGCTCTCCGGAATTTCCGTGCGCAAAAGACTCTCATACGTGGCGTTCCAGAGGTCCGGGCCAAGTACCGACCCCTGTGCCGCTCCGCCGGTTACACGTCTCTTTCTCTGACCTTGTGTTGTGTCGTACAAAAGCCAACGGTCTCAGAGGTAGTCCCGGATCATATCTAGCAAGTATGTTGGAGCCTTGAATGACCGTTCCAAGGCCGCCAGCATGTTGTCCCATCTTGCCGAGTTGAAGGCGTTCTTGACGTCCAGTGTGACTAGCAGCACTATTGGCCGCGCCAGGTGGCAGGCTTCTTCGGCCTTATGTACCGCCTCGACTACTTCGCCAATTGCTCCTATAGTTGAGTGTCCCTTCCTGAAGCCATGTTGTCGGGGTGAAAGGCCTCCCTCGCTTTCTATGGCTGACGTCAGGCGTATTTTTAGCAGACTCTCCATCATTTTGCCTGCTGTGTCTAGCATGCAGAGTGGCCGGAAGGATGAAGGAGAGTTTGGGTCCCCTTTGCCCTTGGGTATAAGCACCAGTCTCGCCTTCTTCCATTGGCTTGGGAAGACCCGGGCCCTAAGGCAGCTGTTGTACATGTTAAGCAGGAGATCAAGGCTCGTTTTCGCTGCTAACCTGATTGCCTCCGCTGGTATGCCATCTGGGCCAGGAGCCTTGCCGGCTTTCATGCTTCGCAGGGCTAGCTTCAGCTCGTCTGTCGAAAACAGTGGTGCCTCGGCTTGCTCCTCGACGAACACTGTATCGGCTCTTAGCGGGTGTGTGGGAAATAGCGCATCCACTATATTCTTAACTCGGCCTCATCCATCGCTTGCGATGATGTATGGAACTTTTTCATCACTATTTTGTATCCCTGGCCCCAGGGATCGCGATCCACTTCGTCACATAGCGCTTTCCAGCAGTTCCGTTTACTCTTCTGTATCTCGGCCCCAAGTGCTTTCTTAGCGCTTTTGTAGGCTGCTGCTCTGGTCAGCGCCTCAGGTCTTCCACGAGCGCGCGTTGCGAGTCTCCGCATTCTATGGCAGGCCCTTCGCAGCTCAGCAATTCGGTCATTCCACCAGTATACCTGCTTTTTACCTGACCATGCTCTCCTCTGTGGCATTGAGGCTTTGCATGCCCGGTGAATGCAGCGCATAGTTTCTTCGACCAGCTTAGTACAAGACTCCCTGTTGTGGATCTCTCCCGTTGTGGGTGAAATACCTTGGGAATCTGCTAGGAGCGATGTATCGAACTTGCAAACATCGACCCTGGACGGGTTCCCTTCTGGTTTCCGCGAGGGCGAGGGATACTACGTGTTTGCCCTCGCGTTGTGTCAGTGACTTGGAAGGTGACGTAGTTGTGGTCGCTACCACTCAGGTCTTCCATCACTCTCCATCCGTCGGCCCTTCGAAGAAGGCTTTCCGAGATCAGAGTTATATCAGGGATAGAGTATCCAAAACCCGGCCTTCGATATGTAGGGGTCGATCCGGTGGTGAAGATGGTCAGGCCAATGCGGGCTGCCATTTCAAGGACTGGTCTTCCCCTGGTGTTTGTTTGGGGCATACCCCATTCCACGCCTCTCCAGCAACAGTTATGTGGCCGGTTATATCGCGCAATTCGTCTTCAAGGTCTTCGAGCTTTTCCTTGAAGACAAGGACTGTGTCGTTTGGAGACAGGTAGCAGCTCACCAGAGTGATTTGCGCCATTTTCACCCAGACGTAGCAGCTGTCGATCCCGCTGCACTCTGCGCGATGGTTGGGGTTAGCAATCCATATCGCGGCCGATCCTGATTGGTCAACATGCCAGGTTTCCTTTGTTCTATAGGGTTCACTGATGATGACAGCGTCTGCTCTTGGTTCAAGAACCAATTGGTCCAGCAGATCATCAGCTACCCTACTCCTGTTCATATTGCCTTTACTCATATTCTCTCAAGCTTTGTCTTAGCCCCAGCAAGGGCATCCCTGAAGGCCTTGCACGCTCCCGACCAGGGCAGGTGATTGGCATTTTTCTGTCCATCTCCTGCCGAGCACAGGTAGCAGCTTGGGCTTTCTTTACATGCAGAGGCTATGTGGCCCTGCTGATCACATTTCCAGCATGAACTGCTTCTGTCTGGGCCTTTGCATGCCGCCTTTTTGTGGCCATACCCCAGACAGCGGAAACACCTTTGGACATCCGCGCGCTCTCGGACGCGGCAGATAATCCAACGTACTCGCAGCTTTCCCTTTGAAATAAGAGTCCGGCCTGGCAGTTCGTCGATTTCCACCATAGCCATTCGTTGTTCTCGCGAGTTTACAGCGAGGAGAGAGGCGCGAAGTCTTGTCTCCTAAATCCCCGCGTATAGCGTTCTCCACTTCTGGGGCCGTGATTAGGCAGTTCATGCCCAGAACTTCGAGACGTAATATGTGGCAGTGCACACATTTTCCTTAAATGCTGAGTGGTCGCCACAGCGCTCCATTTCGATGAGCACGCCGCCTTCGCGGGTTTTCCGAACAGATCGAATTACGGTCTCCGTCTTCTTAGGCTGGAGCTTACCACGTATCGTTCCCAGCACCTCTGCATAGGTTTTGCCTTCAGCTGGTTTAATGAATAGTTTGGCGAGACTCTTCTTTTTTCTCACCCTCTTCTTTTTTTTGCGGCTGGCCGCCTCGCCCTTATTGACCAAGGGTTTACCTGGCGCTGGCCCTGGCTTGGGCTTTCCGCTTTTTCCAACCGTTTTCCATTGATTAGCTGGTACGGCTTTCTGTGCATTATTATTATTATTACCATTATTGTTATTAGGATTATTAATAATAATATTTTTACTACTATTTTTATTATTATTAGTAGCATCTTTTTTCTTTTCCGGCTCGCCTGTAGGAGAGTCGGATCGAGTTCGAGCTCTCTTTTGCGAGCCAGGGCCAGTTTTCTGCAGCTCGGAAAGGGTAGACCCCTTCCGGCGCTGCTCTCGGAGGTAGCTTGGTATGTTTCGGCTCTCCTCGATTTGGGCCATACCCGTTTTTATGTCCAAGGACACATTTTTCTGCTTGGAGCCAGCATTCTGCATCTTCTTCAAGACGAGCCGAATCTGGGCCAATTGCTCATCTTCATTGCCTTCGCACGTTCCCAAGCTGGCGGTGGCATGCTTGTCCCTGTTTGCAGCAGCTGGCGTTTGATGACCACCATCCCGGCTACCGGGAGTTGTCGTTTGCAAAGGTGTACCCTTCTGCACCACGTCGACGGCTTCCTCCGTGCTCGTGGTGATTATTATTATTATTATTATTATTACTATTACTAATAGTTGATATTAATTACTATTATTATTCTAATTATTTTTATCACTATCATTATTTCTGTGGTCACAAGCAATAACAGCCTAAGTTGACTTAAGAAAGAATGGTATTCCATGCGTATGTAAAATCCCCATGTCGCCAGCTAGGATACTTAAAATGTTATAGGCGAAAATATTTTGGTTTATTTGGCCTTATTCATAAAAAATAAAGTAGGTTTAAAGAGCTTTATAAAGTGACGTTTTCATAAATTATTCAATTTATAAACCTTTTTTAAAGCTACTTTATTTTTAATGAATAAGGCTGCAAATATTTAAGACGTTTTTTTCTCGAATTCAGGTTTTTCGACTTAGGCGGTTATTGCTTATGACCACAGATTTTTATTATTGTTATTATTATTACTACTATTATTATCATTATTACTATTGTTATTATTATTACTAATTGTTGCTATTAATTATTATTATTAATATATAACTGTGATATGAAGTACAATTTAATTTAATTTTACAAATTTTTCGTTATTTTATTAAAGACGCAATCAGTATTGCATTGAAATCGAATTTTCTGAATACATACAAAATATGCCATATTTTTCAACGTTATTAATTTCTTGAGTGGAATATTTCTACTTACCTTTTAGCCAACAGTACAAGAAATTTAAATAAAAATTAATTTTTTTCTTTTTTATTTGTATAGTGATAAGCTCTACAACAAACTTTCTGCGAGCCTTTGCCTGATGTTTCTCGCTTCAGGTGATAAGTTGCTCCCGAATTCTTCTACGTGTGCAACATCATCCTCTTCGACCTGTACCCACTCATCTTTGTAAAATATACAAATATTGTGTAAAGCGCAACATACATTAATAATTTGGGTTGTCTTTTCCGGACTGTAATGCAAACCTCTTTCTCCATTTATGCAAAGGAATCTATTTTTTTAAATTCCAAAACACCTTTCTACAACGTTGCGGCCTTTGCACAATTTCTTGTTGAATTGTGTCTCAGTTTGATTGCCAGGACTACGGAAAGGTGTCATCAGGTACGGCATAAGCTGGTAACCGGAATCTCCTAAAACAAGTTAAGGAAAATTAAAATTGAAAAATACAGAAGTAAATGATTAGGAGTTTCCTTTTGTCTTACCTAAGAGCCAAGTGTTTCGTTTACCAGACTCAAACTGTGACTTGAAAAAAACTTCCGCCCTGCTTGCACTCCAAACAAATGCGTCGTGGTTTAAGTCTGGATACCTGGCGTCAACGTATCGTATGCAAGTGCATATGTACGTAGAAATTAGTTTCCTTAGTAAAAATAAGCAAAAATAACTTACTATCATTGCATTTATACTATAATAGCCTTTCCTATTATAATGCTTTGTGTCCTCACTTGGGCATTTATCCTTAACGTGGGTTCCATCGACGCATCCAACTATACCCGGTATCCCGGTGACATAAAAATTTTCTTTGGCTTCGCTTTCCTCTTCTGTCATCCTCAGCTTTATCCAATTTGGACAAAATTTTTTTTAAAAAATTTCCAAGCACTCTGTTATGGCATTGCTAACCATTGGCTGGGGCATGCTGGATAGAAACCCATTTCCGACGCCTTTTTGATAGCTGCCTGTCGCCAGAAATCTTAAGACAGCAGACAGCTTATGTATTGGCGCCACTTTGCTGCTTCTGCATCCACTAGCCATGTGTTGTGGCATTTCGTCCAAAATAATTTTAAAAACTCGCTTTGAAACTCTAAAGTTTTTTACGAACCTTAAAGAAAAATATAATTTATACATTAGTTTAATAACTCGCATATCGACGACTGAGTGGAAGACCACCCTATGGTTGAACAGTGGGCAATCTCAGCAAATGGTTCAAAAACTCCCTGTCTCAGCTGCTGCTTTAAAAACGCCTTATCTCACTATATATTCAATATGTATATCGGCAGCTTCAATCAAATTCTGGAATGAGGCGTTCTTCAACCATTTGCTGATATAAGGCGTTTTCGAACCGACAGTCGAGATAGGGCGATCTCCCACCCAGTCGAAGGTATATAATCCTTAAATAAACCTACTCTCTGTCGGGAATTTCGAGTAGATTGGAATTGTCTCGGAGCATTCGTTTACTTTCCCGCATTAAGCTCGCATTGCCTTCCTCATCACTATCGCTGGTGTCTGATAGATAGCCTCCGATCGAAAACATTATCTGAATAGAGAGCAGCAATACATATAAAACCGTTTTAAAAATATATAAATCACCTTTTTACCTTTTCGCTGATAAATATACTCTGCTTTACTATTTCGCGCTTTTGTTTATTTTTATTTGTGATTTGCACCCCTTGGTCAGCTGTTCGGCATCGCAGTGTTACCCACTCAGTGACACACTTTTATTCCGAAAAAAAAAAAAAAATTTTTTCGAAATTACAGCAAAAAAAGGGTGGCCGAAGGGGCTATGTAATGTGTAAACATCTGTTTGACAGTCGTAGTGACTACGCAACAGGATGAACGCGAAAAAAAACGTAAAAGGTTATATAATAGGAACTTTTTGGTGAATGTGAATGTGAATGACTGGGACGCAAAGTGTCACGGCGTTTTACATAATTAGGCCGTTATTTTTACAAAGACTTTTTTCTAGTTTTCTTTCCTCCCTCTCAATCGTGTAAATTGGTGAATTTTTAAGTTAATATTTGTTGAGAGGCTGTATAATTTCATTGGCTTTACGTTGCATTGTTTTTTTGTTTTTGTTCACTTCATTAGGAGTGATACAGTCGCGGCCAAAAAAACAAGTACGCTGAAAATCGTATAAAAAGAATTATTGTGATAACTTTTTTTGCCGGATTGCAATTTTAATTTATTTCTTTATATTATACAAAGTATAACGAACCATTAAAAATTAACAAACACTGTAACGGGGTTTCAGCAAGTAATCATTGCAGCAAGTACACAGAAGGAAGGCCTTCTTCGCTACGTGGGACTGCGTTGCCGACCAAAAATATAAGTCAATCTTCATTTTGATTCCTTTTACACTTTCATTTGTTTTTTTTTAGCATAAGTAACTAGAGCAAGCCAATATATGCCAGTGATGAAATTGATGGTACAATTGTTCTTTTTAGGTACATTTTGAATCTCAAAAAGTACATTGTACTACATCGACATTTTTGGTACAATTTTGTCAAAATACGGCACTGCGCCAAATTCTGTCGCAATACTACTATCTTTACTTGAATACTTGAATGTTTGTGGATGAAAGTATCCTCATCTTTTTCCACTTCATACAAGACGTGGGGTTTATTAAAAACGAAAGACTTACTAAAATCAATAAACAGTTGCTGTAATAATATAAACCGTAGAAAAGACTAAATATTTTGCAAAATATTTTTCTGAAACTTCGATTGCATTGAATTCAATTATTTTTTGTAAAGTTCTTGTGTTACTTGCACTTCATAAACATACTTGAATGCTTTTGTTGCTTGCCTTGATATATTCATTTGTATTGGAAGCTTAGAGTACAACTTCACAAAATGATTTTTATGCGTTCAGAATTGTATTCTTAGGGTTTTGATGGCCCTTTTAAACTACCCTGCAGAAAATGGGACTAGTTTGTAGCTAAATATTAACTAACTAGCAGTCGACTAGTGGTAAATATTTGTTAACTATTTCCTTTGGCCGTAACTAACTACTTTTGAAGGGCGATGGCCGAAAAATAGTTAGAACTGGTTTCCTCTGCATTAGATGTCAACTAACTTATAGCTAACTACTTTTGGACATGAAATATCAATAAAAAAAGACTTTACATTTTTTATATTTTTATTTATTTACTTATTTTATTTAACATTACATATTGGCTTATTTGTTTACATGTTCTTTTTTAGGTGATCTCATATTTGAATTCGATCAGACATAACATCGAAAAGGTAATATAAAATTTCGACCTTTATTTTATTTATCCTAAATACGCAAAAGAATCTGCGAAGTGCGGAAAAAGTTTATTGAAAGTAATTTTTGTATGAGGATATTTAAATAGCAACTTTTAAAGAAAACAAACTCACGATAACGTCTGCATGACTCCTGCACAATTTTACAACTAACTTAAAGTTAGTTTTGTCGTAGCTAATTAAAAGTTAGTTATTTATCGAAATCCCTCAAAAAGTTAACTAGAAGTTGATTATTTTAATCAATTGATGACTTTTTCTGAAGGGTAGTTATACATGGCCATCGATGATATTCAGCCTGACTGCATGTCACGCAATGACGAGTTAGAACTTCCACTAGAAATGAGAAGTGTAACTTGTTTAGTCTCACGAGCTCCCTGAACCGCCCTCGGTCTACACGTCACCAGAAGGACTTAGCCGCCCTGCATTCCAAGGTCTTTGCGCAGCGCACGCTTAGCTGGCTACACGCCCATCTGTCCAAAAGAAGACCGCATGAGGTCCGGGGAGTACCTAGACCTTGAGCAATTTCTCAAGTTTTCCCTGTATTGTAGAGGTCATACACTAGAGAGCAAACAAAGCCTCAAAGCCTGCGGCTACCCCTGCTTGGAAAACGCTACAGTGATCCGTAGGCCTGAACTTTAAGTTGATAAATTTTTTTCTTTTTACATTTTTGAATGAAAACAAAAATTTCATCAAATATTCGGATAGCTTGAAGATTTCTGCAAACTTTCTGTTCGCATACTATATTGGAAATTTTTCTCTTGTTAGAGAACAGATTTCACCATTTCACAGGAATTTTGTTGCTGGGGGAGTTTTACTGGAGATTTTAAGCGAACGTACCTATAGAGAAACTTTTTCAGCTGATTTGGTAAATTTTTTTTGCCATTTGGCACAAAATTAAAAAACGCATGTATCATCCCTGATATATATAGGTTTGTATGTACGTAGTATGAACGTGAGTGCCTGATTGACTTTTCGTTTACTTTGGTCTTGTCCTATATTTTTGGATGATCAGCGCCCATATATAAATATACATACATACTTACGTATATTACCTAGTTTTTTGCGCTCTCTGATTTTTTTGTTGCTTATAAATTTGCTTATACCTTTATACCTTATTTTTGCCTATGCCTACATATATACACGTACGAGTGTGCATTGTAACTAAGATTTTAGAGCTTCCCATACGTACATATGTATATAAATTTTGAGAGACTAGGGTCAATGACCATATAAAGCACATATTGTTGAGGTAGGTTAGGGAAATCAGCTGTATAACCATACACCCAAAAATAATATTAGCATTCATTGCTTTTAGTTTAAGATTTACAGTTATATCCATAATTAGAATTACTTGCTTTGAATTTTTATATATCTTAGAACCAAATGAGCTGAATTTAGTAAATAAAGTATTGTAGTACTATGGTTTGTTAAAGTAATTATCTTGGTCTGATTTCTTAAGGTTGGTGTGGGGTACACGGGGCTTTGCTGAGATCTAAGAAGGTAGGGTGGGTTGAGAGCAGCCGCAAAAATATACGGGCGCGCTGCATGGGTTAGGGGATTCCGGGCTTTGGTGGTTATTGTGCCCAATCTAGTGGTAGAGTTTATTAGTGTGCAATTTTAGAAGAATTTTGTTAGGTCTCTGAGTCGAAGGATGATGGCTTGGTTTGTTTTCGTGTATATGAACTCCCCCAGACTGAAGCTCCGCGACATCCGCCAGTGCACGCACCGCGACTGCAAACAAGTGTTGCAAGCCTATCCTATAGGCACGGCTAAAGGGGCACGTAACACACTGTTCCACATACATATATATATCAGAGCCACGATTTGGGAAATAAATGTTGCGCCGCGGACCACTAACCCTTCGCCGATTTGACAGCATTCACCTATTCGCTGATGTCAAAGATACTTTTTCGCACTAGGGATGAAAATTAAATTTTGAAATTGTACTTATTTGCCGAAAAAAATATTACCTAAAAGTGGATAAGTGGATAAATGTACCTAAAAATTAAATATCTATTTTATGTGTATACATTTTTAACAGTGGTTGGAAATTTCTCTCTTCGGTAGCATGTCTACTTTTGGACTCACATCAAACCATATTTGCCCTTAAAAATTTCCTTGAAAGGAATTTCGCCGAGGAGTTCTAACCAAAACTATACATATAGGTATTCACCAAATTGAGCAATTGGCCTGGCACCCTGGTAACAGTCGTCGCTTGAGCTAACCTGCTGTTTTAACTCAAGAATTATAGAATACAAGATTGCGCCAATCGAGCTGAGAGCAACCAAGCGTGATTTTGTTTAAATTTTTGTGAAGTTGGTTACCACACTTACGATTGCTATAAATTTTGTTTTAATTTTTTTTTTGTGTCCTCAAACTAAAAACAAAAGCACCAATCACCAAACTCAAAAATTTTCGCGTTTTGAATACCCACTAAAGGTGACAACAGCGAATGTAAACAAAACTATTGTGTGTCAGCGAATGGGTGGATGCTGTCAAATCGACGAAGAGAGGGTTAGCGGCCTGCGAATGGCGCCACCTTCATTTTCTGCATCGTGGTTATATCTAATAGTTATGCCACTTTGCAATGGAGGGACGCTATTGGGAAAGCCGTTGAAATGCCTATGAAAATAAGGGAAAATTTGCCGACAAGTTATTTGGCAACTTTCTAAATGTACCTAAAATGGTGTGCTTGTATCGAATATGCGATTTAATGTCGCAGCCACTTCAAAATTTAACGCACTGTGATAAAGTTCACCGTGAAGACTTTATCAAACGTCTCCGTCCAAAAACTGTATTTAGCTTGTCAAATATACTTTAGAGTTGTCGTATACTACGTTTATACGTAGGCTAATTCACGAATTCATTTCATGAATCTGGGTTAAAATTGACGTTTCATAAATCCAATTATGCACGAAAATTAACCATGAATTCGGAATAATTTCATGAAATCGTGAAGTGCAAGTCCGGCAGCGCCACGTTTCTTAACCAGCTGTTTACTAGGGTTATGATGTTTTTAGATTAAAAAACGTGAGTGGCATAGCCAGGATTTAAAACACTGGATTAGTTATGTGGAATCGTTCAAGTATAAAATAAATTCAAATAGAATAAACTGAAAATATATTATAACCAATTTAAATATAATATGGTGCATTGTATGGTACCAACGGCTTTTGCAAATTCAAAAGGGGCCAAAATAGTCACAACCCTACTGTTTACGCCAGTGCGTTGTCACTTTTTCAAAGCACTTTATTTCATGAATTCGCGAACTATGCATAAACGGGACCATTTTTGAATTCATGAAATGAAAGGCAAATTAGATTTGTTTCTGTACAAAATGTTTATATTTTCATCTGACACACAGATAGAATCATCTGAGTTTAGTTTTTTTCGTTTTCAAAGAACGTATTTTTAAATAGTTAAATAAAGACTGGGAATTTGACAGACATACGCAATTACATATGTATTGAAAAAGTCACGTTTACAGATGCAAATACATATCGTGTAAGAACGCCTTTAATAACTCTCACGTAGACAGTGTAGGTGAGTCTCTCGTAGAGTTCTATTGAGTCTTTACACGTCTGTAGCTTGACTTTTGTCCTAACTGTGGCATTTTTTCTCTACCGTGTACACTTAGCTTAAATGTAAAACTCATGGCGAATAGAACAAAAGAAGTACAAGCAAACTTCATTTTCTTTCGCTTGTTTTATTTTTAAATTTGTACAATCTGGAAACACATTCATTTTATGACAATGCACAAGCCGCCATTTACGTTAATTGTGAAATTATGAAACAAAATATCAAATAAATAAAATATAAGGCTATCTGCGCACTTGTCGTCCAATCATGTATTTCAAAACGAATTTCAGGAAAAGAAGAGATATTACTGAAAAATTATGTCTAGAATTGTTGCAGCACAGTTCATATTTTAAAAGTTGCGGATTTTTGTAAATATTTCGCAAAAATATCAACCAGAAAAACAGAAAATACCTGCTCCAAATGAATTTTAGACGCAAAATTAATTGAAATATCACGAGCGAATGTGCGAAAGTGTAGTCGTCATCTAATCGATGCAGCATGATTGTGACAATGAAACAACCATGATTGGAAGACCAATGTGCAGAAAGCCTAAGTGATTTTATAAGGGAAACAGTAAAATAATTAGTAATAACCAGAGGTGGGCACTACCACAGACAAGCGTTAGTGTGTTAGTTAGTGTGCCTAATTCATTTTGCATGCTGTCGCGTTCTCATCGGTACGCTCTTGCTTGTATACGTACACACGATGGTTACGCTTTTTGAGCGTGTGCTCGTTCTCTGCCCATGCCTGGTAATAACTAAACAATTTAAACTATTGTGAAGGGTTTTTGTGGTGACTGACAACGAAAACGCTTTGAAAACGAGCTTTGGGAATGTGGGCTGAAGGTGGTTCACACCGGCCACACCAATATACTTTTCTTATATTTTCTTTTCATTAACAACCTTTTCCTTAGGCCCAATTTCAGATGACCTATTTAAGTAGAGATTGTTGATTAACTTCAACAATTCATTTTCTGATCATACATTTAATCTGAACTTAAATGGCCAATATTGGCTACTTAAGTATGAGATATGCAACCCTGTGCTTGTACCAAACAACCAAGATTGATAGATAGATTGTTTTATCAATCTTGCCAAAGAACAATCAGCTGCTCAGTATAAAATGTAAACAAACAAGCAAATGCAACAACAATTTCAAGGAGCAAGCAACAGTACTGCCACTTGTTTGGAATATTTAATTAAATAACAATCCTTAACTTAAGTGCCGTTTAAATATTCAATTGAAATTGGCCCTTATATTCTTATTTCAATTTGGCTAGCTAAATAACAATAAATTAGGGATGTCGAAAAAACATCGATGCATCGAAAATTTTCCACTCGATGAATAAATAGTCGATGCATCGATGTTTTCTGTAAAGTGGCATCTTTATACATCGAACCGCCAAACACCACTTTGGCCATCGTACAATTTCCTAAATAAAAACACTACCAGCTGATTGCCAAAAAAATCATACGGCTGAGATGACCTGTTTTTTGACATTCGCTCTTATTTTGTACAATTTCTTTCATTTCTATTAGAACTTTTTCCGTTTCTACTACAATTTATTCAAAATACACTAACACACTGAAGCAAAAACACCAACACACTAACCAAAAACACACCTAATGCCTGCCAAACACACACCTACACTTTGGCTGAACTTCAAAGGAATGGCTCCGTCAGAATGGATACTTTGTGTATCCTCTAGTATGAATCTGATACTTGAGTAGACTGTGTGTGTTTGCATAGGGAGCGTCAGATTGCCAAAGTTTGCACCGGCGGACCCAACGAACGTTGGCCAACTCCCAACTTTTGACGCACGTAAATCCGGCACTGCTGTCAGTCGTATAACCTTGCGTTTACACAAAACCAGACACTTGAGAATATGTATCAGTTGTCACATTGTTTGTGTAAAGTAGAAGTCCAGACGATAAACAGTATTCGAAAAGCCAAAGACAGTGATAAAGACAATGAGAGAAGTGTGAATATTTTTTTTTGGCATTGTTCGAGCGGGCCAATTTAGGGGCCGAAAATACTCTTGATTCCAGCAACGGGGATAAGTGGGGGAGCCGATTCTTTACGATAATCCATTTATTTAAATAATTTCAACTAATGCCCTATTCTCCAATGGTATGAAAAATTGTGTTTTTGTAAAACATATAAAATTCACGTTTATTGATAAATAGAGTGGTGCAAATATACAGAACTGAGTTGACTCATCTGAGATGTCGTTGGCTGTCGTTCAGAAAATAGACCGAGTCAATGACTTGAATACGAATTTATAGCCCCCACAGAAGGTGGAGACTGCCAACGGTATCGACCAACAGGACTTGTGCCAAAAAGGAGATAAAGTAAAGAGTCCTGTCAGCGAGTGATTAGCAGCGACATCTCTCGATGTAGTTTGTGTACTAACTTAAGTTGCAGGCTTAAACATGCCGCCCGCCTTGCAGGATCGCTGCAATATAAGGTAAACTAATTCGATAATTCAAAATTCAATTACATTTCAAAATGTGTACTTCAACAATTCATAAATTAATTTTTGGGTTTTGGCTTTGGCGCAAACTTACCGCATATGCGTCGGCTCCTAATACCATAGATATGTCACTCGCGCGGTAAAAAGTTGGGTCGGCTAAGCGCAGATTGTCGAACTCATCTGCGACACGCGCGTCGACTGTGCGCTCTGGGGCGGTTCGCGTCAGGCTCGGTAGCACCTTTGCGCGGATCTCTAGCCGCTCATTCCACCCTTTGAGTATTAAAGGGCACAACCTCTCGGTAATGTGTGTAGTCTCCGCGCTAGGGATATTGCGATTGTGCAGGCTGCCCTGGGTCGATGATGGCTCGCACAGATTGGATTCTTCCTCTCGACATCACCTTGAGCATCACCGTAGGTGTAAGGACCGAAAAGCCCAGAGCACGTCGAGCAGAAGACTCACTCTCGGGCGTTGTTCAAACCTCGCGCGGCGGTTGAACAATTGCTGGACATGTGTCGCGATGAAAGGCAGTTGGCACAGTGGCGAAGGAGGTGGACAGCTCGAACTCTCTCCCCAGGCTCCATTCGGTGGAACAGCAAGCGGTGGCTGCGCTTGCAGAGAAGGCATCGATATTACTTTAGGGATGCGGTTGAGTCAGCTCGAACCATATTGGAAAATTATGGAAGTAGAAAAAAAGTTAGTTTGTATTCACTGGAGGGAGTAGTACTAATTTCACGATTGGTCGTGTAATTACGCCACGCGTGGTGCGCATTTCTATGACTCGCACCCGATTGTCTTGCCCTAAAAAAACCTTAACAACTCTGCCAAGTCGCCATTCAATCGGGGGTAGGTTATCCTCTTTGATAACCACAAAATCATCGACTTCGATGTCTCGTTGGGGGTGTTGCCACTTGGCTCTCTTGTGTAGCTCCTTTAGGTATTCCTCCTTCCATCGCCGACAGAATTCTTGATGAATGGCTTTGATTTTTTGCCATCGGTTGACGATTGACATCGGATTTCCACTTATTTCCGGTTCCGCGATTGCTAGCAACGAGCTGCCAATAAGAAAATGTACTGGCGTGAGGGGTTCTGTTCATTGTCTGAAAGCGGACTAATAGGTGTCGAGTTCGGACACGCCTCTATTTTGGCTAGCAAGGTTGAAAACTCCTCCATCGTAAAATGCTCCCTACAGTCCTCCCATATGTGGGGCTCCTGGCGGAATGAAGTGCCAGTCGATTTCTTGATGTGCGTACGAATGGGTTCGTCAAAAGTTCTTCTGGTTTTGGCGATTTTTATCTAGAAGCCTCTTACGTTCCGCCAAGTAGTAGTTTTGAAATCTATCATACGGACAATATTGTCTCCCTTGCTCAAAATAAAGTTAATGATAATCATCTCAGCGTGTTTGGCGATTTTAATCTTCCGAACATTATATGGTCAAAACATATTTCCGACTTTGGGCTACCTCCAACTAATATTACAACTTCCCTTCAATTACACTTCATTGATAATCTCTTAAGTTTAGATCTAGTTCAAATTAATTATTTTGAAAACAAACTTAATAGAAATCTTGATCTCATTTTCGTTACTGGCAACTTTGATTCTACTATCTCTCAGTGTCTTTTTCCCTTCTCTCCTGCTGACAAAAACCATGTTTCAATGCTGCTTGGAGTCGAATTTTATGCGTTTTCCGTCAGCAAACCCGCCAACAGAATTGCCTTTCATTACTCTTCCTGTGACTTCTCTAGGCTTAATGATCTGTTATGTGCTGTTAATTGGGATGACATGCTTTCGGGCTTAAATGTCACTGACTGCTTTAATACATTTAAATCGAAACTGTTGGACAGAGTTGTGAAAAATGCATTAAATTTTTTAATGCATAGCATTTTAATGTAAATGAAAAAGATTAATGCATTAATTTTTGATATTTCATGTAAAAGAAAATTTCAATACATTAATTCCGAAGAAATAATGCTAATGATTTTTTTTTGTATTAACATTAAAATGTTTAAATGAATGCTATTGCTAATTTATTGCATTAAAATTATAAAAGCATTAAAAACCCATTAACTACTTTTATTTTGAAGTAAAAATTCTTTACTGACGGTGAGGGTAAAATTTTAAGGTCAAAAATGATAGTGACGGACGTTAAGGCTGGTTTTCACTATGTCAAGTTCAATGGCATTTGTCGTTAAATATGTAAAAACCTGTTGCAAAATGGAACTAAAAAACGTCTTATTGATTAATTTAGATCAGAGTAGTTCCTCAGTCGCGAACATGCGCTGCAAAATTGGCTATCTGCCCGTTTTTTACTCATAATAATATTATTATAATATATTATATGATATGTAATCGGTATGCATCAACAATCAACATAAAAATCTACAAAAGCACTCTCAGTTGCATGCACATTGGCTTTTATTTTCATAAAACATCTAACAATGTTTAGAAGGATTTTTATACAAATACACATAATATAATGAAGCTGAAAAAACTATTAGTAATTATTCCAAGCCCTTCCATAAGAGGTTATTTATATTTCACCAGAAAAAAAATTTAGGGCCGGTTACTCAATGTCTGGTTAACGCTAATCCTCGGTTAAATATAGTTATCGACGTTACCGACTCCCTGTTGTATGCATGGAGTCGTAGACGTCGATAACGATGTTTAACCGCAGATTAGTGTTAACCAGACATTGAGTAACCGACCCTTAATGGTTTTTAATAATGCAAAAGAGCAAAAGTATTAAACATTTTAGTGCATTACAATTTTTTCATTAGCATTGGCTTGGATAATTTAATGGAAAAAAATTTCATTAGCTTTACATTTTTCAGAATTAATGCATTGAAATATTCATTTGCATTAAATTTCATAATTTAATGCATTAATTTTTTACATTAACATTATTCCTTTAATACCATTAATGCATTAAAAAATTAATGCATTTTTCACAACTCTGCTGTTGGGTATATGATTCTCTAATATTCCCCAAATAAAAGTGTTATTTAAAAGAGTTTAATTGCCTAAACAAATTTCTTTACCGTAATTACATACTTAATGTTGAGAATAATATTAAATCGAGTCCTAAGACTATTTGGCAATTCATCAAATCTAACAAGTCCTGTGCGAATGTACCAGCTGCCGTGTGTTTGAATGATAAAGTGGCGAGCTCTCCGTGTGAGGTTGCCAATTTATTTGCCGAGTTTTTCCATTCTAACTTTGTCCGAGACAATATAGACTCCTATAATCTTCCCGAATGTAATCAGTTTTCTTCTCTAAATTTTGGTAATTTGAATCTCCCCTATCTGAGGACCTATCAGAAGGAATTTTAGCTTTGAAGCCCTCATCTCAGACAGACGTGGACGGCCTCTCGGTAGTTTTATTCAATGTCCCGCTATAGTCACTCCACTAAAAATACTTTTTAATAAATCTCTAGCAGCCGGTGTCTTCGTTGATGATTGGAAATTGACTACAGTAACACCAATCTTTAAAAGTGGCAAAAAGAATGATGTACGAAACTATAGACCAATTTTCAAGCTGTCGACTACTTCCAAATTATTCGAAGCTATCAGTAAAGAGAAAGTATACTTTGCTACGAAAAGTTTAATTTCTTCCAACCAACATGGTTTTGTATCAGGCAGGTCCACGGTCTCCAACCTGGCCGTTTTCAGCGAATATTGCATTGAATCATTTTCGTCCGGACTTCAAGTAGATTGCACCTACACAGATTTCTCTAACGCTTTTGACACCGTGTCATATAGAATTCTCTTACGTTAATTGGGCTCTTTTGGTTTTTACTCGATTTTCCTTCAATGGTTGGAATCATATCTAAGTGAAAGGCGTTGTCTGGTTACGATTGGGGGCGAATCCTCTGCTCCTTTCATTGCCACTTAAGGGGTACCTCAAGGAAGTGTTCTAGGTCCTCTACTTTTCGTCCTATTTATAATTGATATAAGCAGTTGCTTTTCTTTTGCTAATCACTTATTATACGCAGATGACTTGCAAGTTTTTGCCGCAGTAAGAAATTTAAACGATGTAGCTAGGCTTCAGGCTGATCTTAATGAACCTGCCTGTTGGTGTACTAATTCCTTTATATCTTTAAATATTAAAAAATGTTGTCAAGTCACGTACTCCAATTCTCGTGATCCTCTGCAATCGTCATACAATATCTCTAATAATGTCCTTCAATCTGTGGATGAGATCAAAGACCTTGGAGTGATTTTTGACTCACATCTCTTTCTTAAGTCACATCAATTTTATTATCTCGAAGTCCTACTCGATTACACAATTAAATTATTGTTTACTGCATTTGTTCGGTCCAGGCTGGAGTATGCTTTATTAATTTGGAGATTCTTGCTATAGCAAGAATTGAACGGGTGCAAAAGGTGTTTCTGATCTTCGCTCTAAGATGTCTAAATTTCTTGGACCCTATTCCATCGTATAACTCCCGCCTGCTTTTAATAAACTTAAAGTCGCTTGAACGCAGAAGGTCGATACTATCACTGTCTTTCGTTTTTAATTCAATTCAAGGGGACATTGATTGTGAGTTTCTGTTGCAACGCATAAACTTTCTTATTCCGGCAAGAACTTTACGAAGCTCTTACCCTTTTTACCTTAAGATTTTCAAAACCAATTATGAATCCAATGCACCAATTGCACGGGCGCTTCGTGAATTTAATGAGATCTCGAATTCCATTTCGTTTGATTTTTCAATTTCTAAGAATCAGTTGACTCTTCTGTTGAATTCATCTTTTTAACTGTCATACATTTAATAAACCAATGTAGCAATTTTTATTTTAGTCATAATTTATCTTCGAACTATTACAATCTGGCAACGCTGCAACATGTCAAGTAAATTCATGTGTGGTGTTTGTCGCGAAATAATAAATGTTAATTCGTCTAGTATTCTATGTAATGAATGTAATAAATGGATCCATGCAATGTGCACCGGTCTGGACCGCAAAGAATTTAAGAATATTGCACCGGAGGTCAAGAAGAAAGGACTTAAGCGGAAATGTACCGCCTGCATAAGTGAGGTTACTGTCTACGTATCGAATGACATGTCTGAAGCTGACTGTGATGAGTCTGCCGCCAAAACTATTGAGGGCTTATTTGAAAAATACTTCGTCCCGTTCAAAAATGACATTGGAAACAGCTGAGTAGATATTAGGGCTGAGTTAAAGAAAGTTAACAAACAAAATGAAACCATCACGAAACAGTACTCCGAAGTAGAGAAACGCGTTAGCGTACTCGAAAAAATCATAAATAACATTGAGAGGGAGGAAAACGTGGTAGCACTCAACTTGCCGGAGTCCACGAAAACTGATGGCGTCGACTGACTTAGAGATGACCGTGAGCAGTTAGCTGTTGCCCTCCCACAGGAATTGACCGAAACTTTGTCAACACTGAAACTTCGTAGGCTCGGCCGTCCGTCAGGTAGTAGACCCCGACCGCTGCTAATAGAAAGACCCTCTAAGACGATTAAATACATTGATGGCATCCCAAGGTTGGTGGACAAACCAAAGCCGCAAACGCGCAAGCGGGCAGACAGAGCGCCAATAAACCAATAATTTACTATCAGGATACAAGGGGGTTGCGAACAAAGCTTAAGGATTTCTTAACCTCCACCGCAAGCCTCGAAGCAGATGTTATATGTGTGAGCGAGTCGTGGTTGCACTCGTCTATCTCGGACGGTGAAATTATCGATGGTACATATGCTATTTTTAGAAAGGATAGGGATCAACTAACAAGCAGCCACGACCGTGGTGGAGGTGTATTCATAGCAGTCAAAAGGGGTATCCGTGCTGAACTGGTAGACCACGATCACATAGAGCAAGTGCTAGTAAAAATCAGGGGTCTAAAATGTGACCTAATCTTAGAATGTGTATATATCCCACCTTATTCATAACCGGCGACGTACAAAGCCCACTTGGAAACAGTGTCTTATATCAATGCAACGAACGCGAATTGTAAACGACTAATCATTGGCGATTATAACTTTCCTAGTAGCTCGCGCCCTGAAAATTGTGAAATTCTCACCCACACAGAATATATTCTTAGTGGATGTCAACAAGCTAACAAAGTGCCAAATTCCAAAGGCCAGTTATTGGATCTTTGTTTCAGCAACATCGAAGTAACGGTTAAAAAAACTGATCCTATTGTCACTGAGGACGGATACCACCCTGCCTTGGGTGTGAACGTTCATTTCCAATCAAATCTGAAGGTGACCACCCCCAAACTCAATCATTTCTTCTCAAACAAGCTTGATACGATCGATGAAAAAGTTAACCTATTTTATGAACTAGTCTTTGAAGGTATCGCGCGGTTTGTTCCAGTAGTTCGTAGGAGAAACAATGAATTTCCCTATCTGGTTTACTAAGCAATTAATAACAAAAATTAAACAAAAAAGGCAGCTTATGCTTCTTACAAGAAGAATAACTCAAGCGTTAGTTACAGCAAGTTTCGTGCTCTACGGCTCGAATGTAAAACCATCAGTGCAGCCTGTTATAAGAAATACGTCGCTAGGGTGGAAAACAGTATAAACACAGATGCAAACAAGTTCTGGAGCTATATTAAAAATAAACGGCGAAATTGCATTGATATTCCAACAACTGTAACATGGGAAACTACGTCAGCAAGTAATGAAGAAGTAACCTATTTGCTTCGTATTTCAATAGTATATATACCCACCGTCTATGGCCGGTAATATTGGCATAGATACATCATATCTGACAGGAAGTGACGCTGATTTAAACAACTTTGACACCTGCTATAACGATGTCTTTACACAGCTCTTAAAACTAAATGCTCGAAAAGGGGCAGGTCCAGATGGGTTGGCAAACGTGTTTTTGAAAAACTGTGCTTTTAGCCTTTGCGAACCAATATGTCACATCTTCAGCAAATCCCTTCAAACGAGGATCTTCCTCTCTGCCTGGAAGGTAGTTTATATTAGCCCTATTCATAAATCCGGCCTGAGATCGAATGTCTGTAATTATCGACCAATATGCATCCAGTCGTCGCTGGCTAAGCTACTGGAGAAAATGGTACTGCCCCATATGACCTTTGCCTTCAGAAACATTATAACTACCAGGCAACACGGATTCATTGGTGGCAGGTCAACGCCCACTAACCTGTATCAGTATATTAATTACGCTTTGGACGCAATGGGCGACAGCAAAGAAGTCCATGCAATTTATACGGATTTCAGCAAGGCTTTTGACATGGTGGACCATAGCATACTAATCCAGAAACTTGGCTCATATGGAGTAAAAGGGAACGCTTTGGAATGGTTTCGATCCTACCTGTGTATAGGCATCTGCAAGTCAGAGTTAATGGCCACATATCGAGCAGTTTTGTTACAACATCAGGGGTGCCACAAGGGTCACACTTGGGTCCAATACTGTTTAATATCTCTGTGAATGACATAGGTAACCAATTTAAATCGGAACACCTACTGTATGCTGACGACCTAAAAATGTTTAACCAAATAACTAGTACAGATGACATGAGTAAATTACAGAATGATATCAATAGCCTAAGTGTCTGGTGCACATCAAATAAGCTTAGTCTAAAAATAAGTAAATGTATTGTCATGTCATTTTCGCGTTCGCATAAGCCACACCCACCTGTATACTGCCTGAATGGCCAAAAGCTGCAGGTGGTCACCACTATCAAGGACCTTGGAGTAACGGTTGACAACGAGTTGAGCTTTGCTAATCACATTAACGACATATCGCTACGTGCACGTAGAGTGTTGGGCCTCATTATCACGTCTGGCAGAGATTTCCGCGACCCATACACACTCATACGCCTGTTTGATGCCTTGGTTAAACCTATACTCGAATATTGCAATATTGTCTGGGCGCCTTTCACTGATCAGCTTGTAAACCGACTGGAATCTACTCAGCATAAGTTCTGTAAATACTTATCCTGGTTTTTAAATTCAGTGGGAGCAGCGATGAGCACGGATGATGTCTATAACCACTTCAAAATTAACAGCCTGTCGTGTAGAAGGCAGGCTTGTGACCTGCTTTTCTTTTATAAACTTGTTAACGGCATCGTTATCTCACCTAAGATTTTAGCTCAATTTTCTCTCATTTGTCCAAGAGCAGGCCTCCGATATAATCGACTACTTGAAATTAAAAAGACTACAAAGAACTACGTGTGGAATGGACCCAGAAGCAGAATCGCTAGATTAGTTAACGAACACAGCTCTACATTGAACTTTTTCGGTGGATCTTACAACCAGTTCACAAAAATGTAAAGGAGCAACTCTATAATCATCGATAACCCCACTTTAAAAATAGTAGATATAACGAATCCTGCTTGAATTCATATTTTAAAAGTCCGGAACATATTGCTCTTATCTATTTTATACTTTTCATGTGTGATTGTTTTTAAGCGTAGAGCCGTTTGGCTATAAGCGTTAAGCATAAATAAATAAATAAACTAATTTTGAATGATTTGTATTAGCACTAAGTGAGTAGTCAGTAAGAACCATTGTGTTTTTTGACTAAATAAATAAATAAATAAATAAATAAATAAATAAATAAATAAATAAATAAGTCTCGATGTTTCGTCCATGAAGTTTCTGAAATCCTGTTTCAATGCTTTGTTGGCTCCTACGAAGTTCGTCCCGTTATCAGATTATACTTTTCGAGGACAACCGCGTCTTGACACAAACCTTTAAAAGGCCGCTAGAAAGGTGGAAGCTGATAAATCACTAGTTACCTCCAGGTGTATTGCCTTTGTCGCAAAGCAGACGAAAACGCAGGCATATCCCTTTGTTATAAAACATGCTCGGCCGGTATAATTTTTAATTTCGAACGGGCCAGTCGAATCACGCCGGTATTCGTGAAGGGCCGCGATACATCCGTTCGTTCAGGCGGGAGTGCTGCCATAGGTTGGTCTCGTGTCTTCTTCCTGTAAAGGAACTGTCAATACCCAACCAAAAACTGTCTCCTGTTCCAAAAGGGTACCCAAAATATTCTTCTTCATTTGTTCTTTCATAATAGCTGGATACAAGTCCGCACCAATAATCATATCGACCTACTGAATTTTGTGGAAATTAACATCGGCTAATTCGATAGGGGGCAGTACACCAAGATCTGCTTTGTCAACTGAAATCTGGGGGAAGTTTCCTGTCAGTTGGGGTAGAATCAGGTCTGTTGCCTCAATTCTAAACTGGGGGTCGGCAGGTAAACCTAAAACAAACTGTGCGAGCTTTCGCACCTTAGCGGATAGTGTCGCATTTATTCCACATAAAATTGTGTCAATGGGGTTGCGCTCTGTCATGAAAGTCCCTTCTGAACCCGAAACAAGAAGAGCCCTAGCTTCAAAGTCCACTCCTAAGTGCCGAATGTGCACCATAGCCGTACCCAAAATTACGTTTCTAGAACCAGCAGCAAACGGAGAGTTTACGTTACCGGATGTCGATGCGGCATTAGGCTGCTTTGCCTCTGCATTTCCCGTAGAAGGCCACCTGTTTGTGGCCGTAGTGCTGCGTCCAGCTTGGGTTCGGTGCAATAGTGAGTGGTGCAGCTGATGGCAACTCAAGCAATTGAAGGTACTCTTACAATTCCTCGCGATATGAGAATATTCTATGCATTTCACACATAAGTTATATTTTCTAACTACTTTACACCGATCGTCTACCTTCATTGCTAAGACTTGGGACATGATTTGAACGCATGGGACTGGTCTGAGCACAGCCTGCATGCAGGCTGCTTACATTGGGTATGATGAGCCGATATCTTTTTCCTAAACGGCTCCGCTGGCGCTGGTGGTACAATTTTTCAACCGGAGTTAACCGCGAATTATTTTTATAAATGGCCGTGAATAAGTCCCTAAGTGATGGCCACGCCATATAATCACAATAAAAAACCTCCGTATCGCATGGAGGAAGGTTAAGGCTTAGCCGTGGTGTTGGCTCAGGCTCATGGTTTATGGGGTTAAACGTTGAGGAGCTTGGCTGAGCAAAAGTCAAAATAAGGATGGTTTCACCCATCAACGCCGCACAAGTCATGTAAGCTGTATAGCAATCCTGTTATTTACATTTGGCTAAACTCATGGCCGCAACACCCGTATTGTCTTCAGACAAACTCCGCGAATTAGAATGGAGAGAATCTTTGACTTTTAGCCACAGTGCCCTAAGCTCCTCCTTCTGTATCTCAAGTGAAAAAACAGAGTGATTTCCACCTGGAGTCTGAGCTTTCTTTGAGATAATTTCTCACCCCAGCTACACTCGTTCGGTAGAGTCTTGACGCAGCTTCTTCTGTCATCTAAGCTTCTTAGGCTGGAGCTCCTGGTCACGCTCCTGACACTGGATACTGGCTGCTACACAAACTTAAGCACTTATTTAAATTTTTTGATTAATTTTTTTCACTATGAAAACACCAATGTCGCTGTATTGCGGCTCAAGTCGATTGCGCAAAATTGTCACACCAATGTTAAATTGTGAAGAAAAAGACAAATAAACTTGGTTTTAGTCAAGTGCTTTTAATATAAAGGATTCGATACTCGTTATAAATATCAATTTGGTTTTCTACAAGTGATTTACCTCCGTAAATATGATGTGGCTTGGTAGCGGATGTCCTCGCTCAGTAATCTCCAGAAAAGAAGTGAAGCTAACAATTTGCGGTTTTTTAGTTTGGACCGCCGGACAATAACTGACGTTGAGGGGAAACTTAACGAAAGTTCGTTGTCCGGCGGGATATTAGTTAACAGCTCGAAGGTTGTAATAAATGTATGAGCTTGTATGTTTGTGTAAGTGAGTATATAAGTTAACAGTAGGGCGGATCACTAGAGTGTTTAAAAGAATCTGTAGGCTGTCGGCCTAAACATTCGGGCCTCCTTGCGGTAAGCAATCATTTAGAAAATCTGTTGCGTCTCAGCTACCAGGCGCACATGGTTTATTGGAGGAGTTTTATTATTATTAATAATATTAATAAAAATTAAAATTTCAAATCTGGAAACACCAATAAGCATTCCAGCAGCGGCGGCGGGGTCCATCAAGTTCGGCCTTCTTTCTTTGTCGCTACTACAGGAAAGAAATTGAAAAAGGCAATTAAGGAAATAGATGTGGTTACCATTCAAATGCACTTTATTCACGACTTATCTTATATGTATATAAAAAATTCATTATTTTTTTTCCAATAGAAATAAAATCCAATTTGAAACTATGGATATAATTAAAAAACTCAATTTAAAAAACCTGGCTCTGCAGACTCCGGAGAGTACCCATCCAAAGATGGTGCTCTGTGCCAGCAGAGGCCCGAAGGTGTTCGGAAGAATGCCGGGTAGCAGAATATCGGCGTATACGTCGGTTCCGAGTACCAGACGAATCGGCGCGGAATTGTAAAACTTGGGATCAGCTAACCGGATATGTGCGTACGATGCGGCAATGGTCGGATCTACGCTGGTGCTTGGCGCTACTCGGTGAAAAAGGGGCATAACCACGGCATGGGCCGCAACTCGCCTATTCTGGCCGTGTTTCCCTCGGAGACATAAGAGACTGCCCGTTTGATCGCCGACTCGTGTTTGCTCCAGACGTAGCTCGCGGGCCAGGTCCACAGATACAACTGTCGAGGGACTGCAAGCGTCAATAAGAGCGCGGACTAAATGCAGGCGACCTCTCGCCTCAACTTTAACCACGGCCGTCGGAGGAATAGCGACCATAGGGCGGAGGGTTGGCCCTACAACGGAGTTTTGCGCCGTTAGCCCATTACGGAACGCAACTGGCAGTGATTGCTGGCGAGGCCTAGTCGCCAGTCTATCTTCATGTGCGGATGGCGATGAATTGTGCAAAGATCGCTGCAGGCGGAAAGGCCGAGTTTCCGCTCTGCAATTTCTTTGGCGTCGCTGATGCGTTCGCTGTCGCTGATGCGTTCGTTGTCGCTTGTGGGGCAGTTGGTGCTTGTGTGGTCGTTGGCGATCGCGCTCGTGTTGGAATGGAGGAAAGACCTAGTTTCCGATCCCCTCGCAGTAAGGTGAAGAGGCCGAGTCTCCACTCCGAACTCGGTAATCTCGCCCTATTCAATATCTGGACGGAGAGGCCTGGTCTCTGTTCCAGAACCAGCTGCGTATATTGAGATAGCCGCCTCATAATTATTGCGCTCTTCTTCTTCGACTTGGACGCTCCAAGGCTCTTGTACTTCCTCTGTGGGTCGTCGAGCTTCACCGAGGTGAAGCATGGTATGGTGCTTCTCACCGCATCGACGGCATCGTCCTTCGCTGGTGCATCGTTCGGTTTCATGATCTGTGGCTAAGCAATTTCCATAGTATCGACCAAGTAGCGCTTCTCTTAACCTTTCTTCATGGGTTTTCGCGCGAAAAACCGGGCATACCCTTATTGGGTGATCGTCCCGATCAGACACACTTGCCCTTCCAACCGCTGCAAGTCTTTCCAAGTGGACCACTTTCATCTTGGTCCTCGGTCTCACCATTGTCTGGATTCGATGCACTGCGTCTTTCAGCCGTTTGTCAATCTTAAACGGATCTTTCCAGTCAAGTCTTTGCTTGGAGGTAAAGATTTTCTTCTGGTGCGACATGTACAACCACAATGCGTTACTGGACATTGCTTCCGGCTTACCAAAGAGAGTGCACCATCTCACATGGTCGCGCTTCTGCCGGCCACTGGTGGTGATCAGACCATGTCTCTTCTTGTGGGCACCCTTTCGCCAGATCTATGCCGCATCATCTGTCCATGACACCCAGACTCCCGCTTTCGTGCTGCACTGCCTTTAGCACATCTTGCTACATCCGGATCCCTACGCTGAAGCTTCCGCCGTCGTTTCGTATCTCGCTCTTCCGCCGATGCCAAATTCATTGACCGGACATGTATAATCTCGCCCTTGGCTTCCGGCTTAACTGCTCCCCTTTGCCGACCACCTTTTTCGGGACACTTCAAAGCGCGCCCACTGCTTCCACAGCCGCTTTCATTTCCGGCCAGCGGCGTATCACCATTGCAACGTGGTTTAGCGGCTTTCCTCCTGCCAGAAACACTGCCTGGCTTGCCATGACCACTTCCTTGTTGCGACCTCTTCTTCACTGAGCTGGAAGAACCGTCACGCTTTTCCTGTATCGGTGAACCACTTCCTTCTCCTGACGAAACCATTTCGTCTCCATCACTGTCAACCTTCTCTACGACCAACCGTCTGCTGAAGCACTGGTTGTCGTAACCAACCCTAAGTGGCACTTTCCTGTCGCCATAGGTTAGGATCATTCCCTGGAGGTGAATCTTCATGCCTCGCCCAAGTAGGAAATCCACGCCGATGATGACTTCATCTACAATGTCTGCCACAATAAACTTCGTGTACGAGGCCAACCCGTCCATTATTACCTCGCATAGTACTTCTCCTAACACTTGGGTTCGCTCACCAGTTGCAGTCTGCAGCTTTGCTTCAGGTAGTGGCTTCACATAAAAGTCACATCAGGTCGAATAATGGATTGGCGCTCCAGTATCCACTGTCAGAACTCGCTCCTGCCCATTCACACATCCACCAATAGTGAGGTTGCTCGCATTCTGGCCAATTTGTGAGACGGAGATTATGGGCCCTTCAACTTCTGGAGCCAGCACGCGGCCCTTCCTGCTGGCTTGTTTCAGTTTAACGACTGATTGGAGTCGGCTTCGTCTCCTTCAGCCCTGCGTTTGCGTCCTGCTGAATTGTTGAGCCCCCTGGAACTTGCGCTGCAATCGCGGGCGAAGTGGCGTGGCTTTCCACATTTAAAAAATTTTCCAGATCCATGCTTTTTCTCGCCCAGCAGTTGGATTAGCTTCTTCAGCATTTCATTTGTCTCGTCCGGTGTTTCCACTTCCACTCGATGGGCTTTGTAGGCTGGTTTACTTAGTAGTGCTGCCGTTTCACGTGTCTAAGCATACGAGACGGTTTCAGCAAATGATTCCTTTGGATTTGCGTACGTCTATCGCTTGGTATACATGTCCCGTATTCCGTTGATGAACCTGATGAAGATGCGTCTCCAATTGCCAAATGAGCCAACCTTTCAATCTCAGAAGCAAATTCCTGTAAAGTCTCGTTGGATTTCTGGCAGCGATTCTCCAGCTCCATCTGGTATATCTGGCTCCTGTGCTCGCTATCATAACGTCTTTCCACTGCACCCATTAACGCATCGTAATTGTTCCTTTCACAGTCGAGAATAATCTGCAAGATTTCCGCTGCAGGTCCTTTCAATGCGACGAATAATGCATCGGATTTATCCTCCATGCTCCAACGATTTGCTGTAGCCGTCTTTTCGAACTGGAGCTTAAAGACCTGGAAAGGAATCGTGCCGTCAAAGGACGGGGTCTTTACCTTGGGCGCACTCGTCGAAGTAGCTGGACGATTCAACTGCATATCTCAGAGACGACTTTCCAATTCTTCTATCTTAGCCTCAACTTTCTCCTTAATTAGCTCTTCGATTTTGTCTTGCCGCTCCTCGATTTTATCCTGTCTCTCTCTGAGTTCCGCGTTATCTTTGAATAAATTCTGCTCTAGCTGAGTAATCTTTTCATCTAGCTGCGAATACATGTACATTTTCTGTGCTTCCAGCTGCAATGACATGTGCGTTTTCTGTGTTTCCAGCTGGGACGACAGCTGTGATGACATCTGGGACATGGCGGCTAATAATGTGTTCATGTCCATAACTGTTGATGAACTAGGAGCCTTTTGCTGTTCTTCAATCTTCCCGGATGTTGTTGACAATTAGCAAAAAAAGTTCATAAAATATGGTGTTAATGATTGAGTGTTTGACAATCGCATATTATCGGCACCGGTCGATTTTTAAATGCCAACGTTCTGACCACAAATGTGCACCCACTTTTCATGCAAATTTACGCCTCTTGGCAAATCAAACAGACGCACAAACTTGTTCCAATCACAAAGCACTTCATATTATATCACAAATTTGTAATAAATCAAAATTTATAATTAAAATCGCTGCAGAAAACACATAAAATCACTAAAATATCACTACGAAGATGTAGAAGACGATGTGAACAGAACCAAATATCATCAAAAACGCTACGAAAACTTTTTTCGGAAAATCGATTACAAATACAACGATGGCGGATTACGTGATGTGTAGTCGTCGGTTCACTAGTGTAGGTACTGATTTCAATACGGCGCCATCTGAGTGTCATTACAGTAATGTCTAAATGCCACAGTTGTTGCAATCGAACACATCTTTAGGAATTGTATCAACTGTAAAAAAAATTGGTGCTCGAACATACAGTTTGCATTCTAATATCGTAAATAATTGTTTGGTATTGTGGAAAGTTTTGTTGGTCATCAGGAGTGCAAATTCACCAGCTAACTGCAAGCTCTAAAGATAGATGACGCTCTTTGTAGCATATGAGGGAAGCAGTGTTGCCATTTTGCTACTTTTCGAGCTAGATTTAGCTCTTTATTTTTCTATTTAGCTCCGAAAATTAGGTTTTAGCTTCTAGCTAATTTGCTTGGTTTTAGCTCCAAACGAAATTTTCCTCTGGCAACACTGGAGGGAAGGCTGTTTGGCAGTGTTTCCAGGTCTTCGGCATGAGAATACGTCACTCTTGGTCGGAAAAACCGTCATTTCCTGCCCAAAAACGTCTTTTTCAAATGTATGCACACAGGATAGTTCTTATTAAACTTTTATTGTATAAAAAGGTACATACATAAGTATATATGTAAGGTGTATTAAAATGTCATTTCGACAGAGCACATTTAAAATTCATTGTAAACTGGTTTAAGATTGTTAATATAAATATCATTTTATATATACACTTTTTATCAGCTGATTAAGTCATCAATATTTTGATCGGCTGTGGCTGTCTTTCTTTTGTTTATTTAATGTTTAAATAAAAGCCAAGCTGATTATATAACAAACAAAATATAAATCCACATTTCGAACTTTGTGCAAAAATTATAAAAAATCTGCAAAGTTTCAGCTAAATTTTCAAGTTTTTATTCGGATTTTTAAGAATTTTTTGAGTATACAGTTTGATAGCCCATTATTTTCCAGGGTAATAATGTGCAAGTTTTAAGTTGCTAAAAAATCACGTTGATTTTTAATATTTTTTTTTCTTTTGTAGACATTTGGTTAGGTGGTCGATTGTCGAAAATGCTAAATTACGTTCTGCTAAGAAGGAGCATAGCAATATTTCAGCCTTTTTTGCGTTCATTACATTTTCAATGAAGTCTTAAAAAAGTCTCCTACTTTTTTCTGACTTTTTATGCTGCTACAGATTTTTTGGTGCTTTTGCGAGCGTGCGTGTTTCAATAGATCGAGCTGATCCTGATTCCTGATTTGGCTTTTAATGTGCACTTGCAAACATTGCAATAAGCCCCGTAACCTCAAGTGTTTACAAAACCAACCTTTGAACGCGGGATCCTTAGTCCAATAATCCAAAAAAAAAAGACCGTACGCTTGGTATACATCGTATTTAAGTCATTTGTGTCCAAAGGACAAATATCTTTTGAAGAAGCTTCTGCAAAAAACAAAGCTTGTTAAGATTTATTAAGAAGATAATTCAAAATCTGTTCTACTGACAAGATTTAGTAACCGAGAAAAATTACTGGGAAGTTAAAAAACGTCATTTTTTGCACAAAAAACGTCCGAACGTCAACAAGATACAAAAAACGTCCAAATGACATTAAAAACGGCAACCTGGCAACGCTGCTGTTTGGTTAAATATCGTATGTTAACCTTTGAGTAAATCACGTAAATACAAATTTTGACAAACTTGTAACTTCCTGATGAATGAAATGTCAGTCAGGATTAGCCACGAGGCCGTAAGTCGCGTAAATAGTAAAGGTGCAAAATTTTGGTTGAATTATTTAATTCATTATTTTTTATTTCAGGTTAGCTACTGCTGGGTCATGCTAGATATATTTTATTGATGTTACATGAGCAAATAATCCTGCCACCGAAAGTCGCTGCTGCTAGCGCTGCGTTTGCTTAAGTTTATATAATAATTAATTATTATGTAAGCCTTGTATAAATAAAAAAAATAAAAATAAAACAAAATCCTGTCACTACCAATTTGAAACGTTTTTTACTGAACGCAACTTCAGCTGCTGCATAAGCACCACAATAATAATATTCAAGGTTAAAAGCGCGGAGTATGTATGAATGTACATATGTTAGCGCAAGGAAGCTCCCAAGATCAATCGCCCGTTGCAAAAACAAATTCACCGGCCGTACCGATATGTATATGGGTGCCGCCGAAAACTGACAAATGGTTTGCGTTACTGAAACTAAAGTGATGTTATTAACAACATTTCTTCCGTGCTCAAATGGGAACCCTGAATTTAAAAAATCTACATATTAAGATGACAGCATGAAGTTGTTGCCGTATGTTCTCCAATATTGGTATGCACATATGTATGTTTAAAAAAATGTATGTGTTAGCGATATACTTTGCGTTAGAGCTACACTTTTATAAATGGCACTCACACCCTGCAAATGACCCACGTTTGGTTATGCAAGGCACAAGCAAGCGATACCTAGGGTCTCTGTTCGTACAAAAAAAATTTCCCAAACAAACCAGAACGTATTCATCTTCACATGGAATGTCTATGTGTATCATGGTGGGTCGTGCTTTATGAGAATGGGCTTGTTCGATTCATGTAATATATAGAAGCAGCAATACTGCAGCAGTGATGAAAATTTACATCACTGCTGCAAGTGCCCAACTGATATAACCAGGGATGCCGTTTGGATCTAAATAGATCCAATTGGATACATTTTTAGACGAATTTTTGCGGGATATTTATTTTTTCCGGTCAGTATAAATGTGGATACTTTTTTAAATAGGCCAAAATTTTATATTTCCTATAAAGTTTTTTTCGTTCAAGAATCGATTTTCATTAAAGATGGTAGAAAGCATTACGTTTTCTGAACGTATAAAGAATCGCTACTTAAGCGTGAAATTAAAGCATTTTATTTTTTGGGAACGAAGCAATGAACATATGAAGAGATCTCACCAAAATAGGTATAAGCGTAATTGTTTTAATTAGCTTAAAGGATGCTTTAAGCAAGATCATAATATACATATCGTCGTTTAAAGTACAAAACCGCGTATCATCAAAAAGCAAAACCGCGCATGTGACGTTGCATAAATTATTTTCTAGAGAGTAAAAACACTTATATTTCAAAATGGTTCTCTTTTTTATAAAGCAATCGCATTTCTGGCTAGTATATTTCAGGACGAATGGATAAGGATTGAGCCAAGAGCTTGTGTGAGCAAATCCAATTTTTGGCAGCAAATGTCAGTTACGCGGTTTTGCAGAATGACGATACGCGGTTTTGTACTTTAAACGACGATATACATATGTATATAAAGTAAATTATACTCTTTCTGTAGTAATCTCTTTCATATCACATATTTTCATTTGTTAATTTAAAAAGAAAGAAGATTTCGATGTAGTTTAAAAAACTAACTTTGATTTATTTAAGGAGCCTTTTATGAATTTTACTGAAAAGACTTTAAATACACTCTAAAAAGTTTTTGTTTATTTGTGCATATTAAGAGAGGTAACCAGTTTCCTCTTTTAATGTGTGCAAATTCGCACGCCGTGTAATAAAATTAATCATTGCCTGTTTACTCTTACATACCAAATTTGTCGCAAGAGCAAACGTACACATAACATGTTTAAAATAAAGTAATGTTTATTATTAGTAGGAAATGAGTAGTCCACTTGCAAGCAGCGTTATGTGATTTTATAATAGAAAGTCATAAATTTGAAAAAGCGACTACGACAACAAGTAACATTTAAATTGAATCTTTTTTATTATTACCTGAAAATTTGGGTAAATAGGAGCCTTATAAAATTGTAACATAACATAACATGTCATAAGATAATATTAACAGTCTATACGACCTAAAGCAGCTTTCTAAGTTCATCAGAAGATTGATACTTTTGAAAGTTCATAAATAAGTATGATAGCGCCTTTGGAAGAAGACTTAACATTTGATGCTATTTTTTCAGAATATAAAAAGATTTTGCACTCTGTTGTTAGTGGACATGCAACTACTTTAAATACTGGTACGTAATCCGCCAAAAACTAAGAATCGAAAAAATTTTACATAGCGCACTTTGCAAGTAGACTACTCAAATGTATTTGTAGTTTGAAAAATTTTGCAATTTTAAACATTCTATATATGTGTATTTATGTGTATATTTTAAAGATCTCAAGTTCAAAATCAAATACTGAACATCTTATACGTATATTTATACAGATTCTTGTTGAAAAATAGATACTTTTCAGTAGTAGTTTTACATGCTCTTTTTAGAGTGTACTTGCTATTTATATATATATATATATTTACTTTGCAAAATACTTATGCACAAAAAATGTACTTTATAAATTGAAATTACAAATGTTTCATTTTATGCACATGTATTCCAAGTCCTTAAGATGGGTAAAATTATGTCTTTTTCATGAGAATGTTTGGTTTTCTTACAAATTATGAGATGTATATGTAAAAAAAGAAAATTGGATACATTTGGATACATTTTTGGCTTGGTAAGGGATACATTTTCTTGAGACGGCGCGGCAACACTGGATATAACGTTGTTATAGCGTAATACTGCGGTTGTGATTGCAACTCAAACAAGCCCAATTCATTAGTATGTTTTCTTGATCAGAAACAAATACATATGGCTCATTTCATCTCAAATCACCCAGGCCGGGGGAAAGTGAATTTAAGTTTGCGATAAAACTCACAGGGATTGTTCTTTGTACAATTTAAGGAGACACGTATTTTTTCTTTTTGCTCAGAAATGCGAATTTTTCGAATAATGATTTTTTTTTCTTTTTGAGTACAAACACTTATTTTTTCCTCTCTTAATAGCAACTTTTGACGAAATCGTTTATAACTGCCGCAAATAAGCAAGGTTTTTAACGATTTTTTTTTTTAATTGCAGATATTGATCTACTGAATCGATCTAGTGAACTAAACATCAGTAATCATTGTTTATAAACAAAAAAAAATTTTTTTTACAAATTGCCACATCTTTTTTTTCTCTCAAACTTTTTTGTCTATTAGGGAATAGTATAAACTATTTTCAGTACGAGTAGCAATATGCAAAAATTCGTCGTTTTCGATTTATGATTTTTTTTTCTGAAAATGTACTTATATGATGCTATCAGATTTTCGTGCCAGTTGAGAGCACAAAAATTGTTGCCCATTATGTTAAAGTTTCCTTGCTGAACATTTTTTGAGGTTGCCCGATCAGAGCAAAAAGTTTTTCCCAATTCGGCTCTAATTTTGGCCCAATTGGGGCCCAATCAGCGATTTGCCTAATCTATCGAAGATTTCCCCAACCAGTGCTCACATTTTGCTCAAACTGAACATGCATACGCAATTAAAACTTTTTTATCGATAAAATCACACATACGAAACTCGGTGAGATTCATTGACTAAATTGCTTACTGCAGTATGAGGAGCAAGGCGAAAAAAGTCATTGAAAGTGTGGCTGGAAGTGTTACTGAATTTTTACTGGATAAATTTTTAATAGCAACTATTTGCTAGTAAGAAAAACAGCTGATGGCATGATGCTTATTGTAAATCACATTAAGAAAATAATTGTTTGTGGTGCTTTTAGAGTTAAAAATCAACGATAAGTCGCAGCTATGTATTTGAATTGATCGGGCTACAAAACTGCATACTCAAAATATATATTTCTAGGAAATCTTATTAAAAAGCTTTACGAAAGTTTGTTCATTTTTTTAATGTTGCGCAAAGATTAAACTTTGGATTTATAAGGGTCTTGTTAAAGGGTAAACTGCATTTTTATAAACAAATAATTAAAATTAATTAATATAATTTTAAGATAAATGGCCAATCTAGTTAACATGTGTAAAGTTTTGATAAGCACTTGAAATGTCAAGTTTTAGTACTGAATTCAAAGAAGATGTCTCTTTTATCCATTCATAATGACTTAAAAAAATTAGTTTGTTAAGAAGTGTATCTTAAAATATCTTCCTTGACATTTATGTTAAAAGTGTAAAATATGTAAAAGTACCTACATAAACTTTCCCGTGAATACGATCAAATCATTGGTCTTGAAGGGAATCTGTGTATGGATATGCATATGAGCATATTCGATACAATTTACAGTCGAAAAGTATAGTTTTTGTATAGATTTTGTACTGAAGGAACAATTTTATTTCCCAACACTGTAGGGAACTAAGAAAAATGGCCTAGCGTATTTCGCAAATATTCAAATACATAATCCACCAACCGATAATTTAAGTCTGCAGCGTCTGTTCACCAGTAGGTGCGGCTGCAAGCGGGTGTCTGCTTGGAGCAAGCGGCTCGCTATATAAACGTGTATTTGGTTGCGAAACCACCCCCGTCCCAGCAATGGGTTGTGCGCTGGGCTTGGGACCCGCCACGTAAAAACCACTTCCAGTGAAGAAGCAAGGCAAAGCCTCGGATGAGACCCCCCCTTATGATGACGACCACGGCAAACGTTTAAAGACCAAGATTTGAGGGCATGCACCTGGAATGTCCGGACCCTTAATGGGGAAGGTGCCTCTGCCCGGCTGGCCTTGCGACGTCTACTACAGCTGTCATGTAAAGGAGCGCAGATTCGGAGTTGGATTTGTGGTGGGAGAGAGACTCCGTCGCCGAGTACTGTCGTTCACCCCGGTGGACGAGCGTCTAGTCACAATCCGTATCAAAGCGAGATTCTTCAACATCTCGCTCATCTGCGCCCATGCCCCGACGGAAGAGAAGGATGAGGCATCCAAGGATCTCTTCTATGAGCGCTTGGAGCGCACGTACGAGCGCTGCCTCCGTCATGATATCAAAATCGTGCTTGGCGACTTCAATGCCAGGGTGGGCAAAGAAGGCATCTTTGGAACCACCGTCGGAAAATTCAGCCTCCACGACGAAACGTCCGACAACGGATTGAGGCTGATCGACTTCGCCGGGGCCCGAAACATGGTAGTATGCAGTACTAGGTTCAAGCATAAAAAGATCCATCAAGCTACCTGGCTGTCTCCGGATCGAAAAACGATAAACCAAATCGATCATGTTGTGATAGACGGAAGGCACGCTTCCAGTGTTTTAGACGTACGCACACTCCGAGGCCCAAACATCGACTCGGACCACTATTTTGTTGCAGCCAAGATACGCACCCGCCTCTGTGCAGCAAAAAATGTGCGCCCAAATATGCAAGGAAAGCTTAACGTCGAAAAACTGCAATCACAACAGACAGCCAGCGCTTTCGCTACTCGACTCTACACCTGCTCTCAGAGAGCACTCTTCAACAAACCGACATGTGCGAGCAGTGGAACCACATTTCCCGCTCATTAAGTACCGCCGCCGAAGAAGTAGTCGGATTTCAGCGAGCCTGAAAGAACAACTGGTACGATGAGGAGTGTCAGGAAGCTGCAGAGAAAAAAATGTCGCCTACAGGGCCACGCTGCGATCGGGCGCAACGCGCGCTATGTGGGACCGCTATAGGGATCTGAAGAGGGAAGCGAGACGTATTTGCCGCAACAAGAAGAGAGAGGCCGAAATACGTGAGTGCGAAGAGCTTGAAATGCTGGCCGACAGGAGGAATGCCCGAAAATTTTACCAGAGAGTTAGGCGACTTACGGCAGGTTTAAAGACCGGGGCGCACTCCTGTAAGAACAATAATGGCGACCTAGTAACTGATGTCCAGAGCGTACTTAAATTACGGAGGGAACACTTTTCCACCCTACTAAATGGTAGCAGCACGGAAAGTTGTGGAGAAGAAGAACCCGAGCCCGCAGTCGATGATGACGGAGTCGACATTCCACCGCCTGACTATGACGAGGTACGTTTAGCAATAACGCGGCTGAAAAACAACAAAGCCGCTGGAGCTGACAGCCTGCCAGCTGAGCTATTCAAGTACGGCGGCGAGGAGTTGATAAGGTGCTTGCATCAACTCTTGTGCAGGATATGGTCAGATGAACGCATGCCCGACGACTGGAATTTAAGTGTGCTCTGCCCGATCCACAAGAAAGGTGACCCCGCCGCGAAATTGGTCTAAGAGGAGTATTTTATTTGTGTATCTTTGGAAGGCCATATAGTCTGGGAGCTGTAGCTGCAGTGCTTGTCAATTGGTGTTTCTGTTTGATGTCAATATTTCTTTGTTTTTAAATGTTACTAGTTATATTGTTATTTTTCCCTAATAATTTTTGTGTTGGGCCCATTCGCAAAGTTTTGTAGGTGTCTTTATGACTAAGGAGGCTTTCCATTTTATCATTATATGCCGCTTTGTCTGCATCTGTGATTATTACCGAATCTTTCTGCCGTTTAATAAATTGCTTCGTATCTGCAAAAATTTTTTTAAAAAAATGTTTCTTTTGGGTCATTTGTAAGTTTGCTTTTTTACCCATGTACTTTCATTGCTATGTTACTTTTCGCCGTGTCCTTTTCTCTTTCATCGTCTAGTGCCTGGATACCTTGTTCAATTTCGGCTATAAAATTTATGGGTGAAAACGTTTTGTTCGTTACCGGTAATGCAAATTTTTTCCCCATAGAGAGAAGCCACCTGCTTTCTTTTGGAATAGATTCTCTTCATAATCAGCAATAATTTGTTAAAACTCTTGTTAAGTAGTAAATAAGTATGGCAAAGCAACTTTTTGCAAAAAGCTACTAAAAAGATGCCTAATAAATTAAATCTCTGATTTGGCATGGGTTATTTGAAATAAGTCATTTTGATTTTCATTTTCACATGTATAGTTGTAAAGCGCACAGAAATGAAGGGTTTGACGAAAATAAAAATTTTTTTTTTTCATACATTTTTAATTTTACAGCAATAAGGAAACATTAAAGTGAATCTGGTGATGACGTTGTTTCCGCGGTTGCCACTTTGGTGAAATATTACCAAAATTAGTAACTTTTATTCTCTTTGGTAATTTGGTACCTTCTGTTTTCATTTGGTAATTTTCAGACATAATGCTTAAAAACATTAAAATATTTTTGAACATCATACAAAAAAAAATTTCCTAAAGTTCGCCCTTCGATCTCTAAATTTTTGCGATCCGATCCGTTCCTATCATTCCCGTCTCCTCCTTATAAATCTTAAGTCTTTAGAAATCTTTGTACTTTATATTTGGTGTTATAAATGGTGAAATTGATTGCCCCTCCTGGCTTCAAGCTATTCACGTTCATACTCCAACGAGGACGCTACGTTCTTATCATCCCTTTTATTTAAAGAAACTCATTACCAATTAAGCGAGGAATGCTCTTTTGGCGCTATCACTTCGTGAACTCAACGGCTTGATTTTTCTTTGTCGAAAACAGCGTTTAATAATTCACTTAACTCTACTTCGTAATTTAAGTCTAAGCTATCGTTTTAGTCAGTAAGACCATTGTAGTTTATTGACTCTTTGAAATAAATAAATAAATAAATATCTTGCGCAAAATTACATACACACAGCTAATTTCTTATTGAATGAATTTGTTTTTGATGATAGATACGAATTGTGATATCTACATACACATGTGCGATGAGTAGCTTGGGTTTTGGTGTAGGCTGCGGTCTTGCTAATTTTTTAGATTATTATTTGTTAAATTTGTCCACCAAAAATTGTCTGAACGACATGTAGACGAGATTTTAATGATAGCCTGAGGAATAATGAAGCTATCCTTGCCTCAAAAGGGATTTATTTTCGTACTACATAGTAGTTTATTTAAAATATTAAAGTTGGTTTATTGATTTAAAGTTTATTTAAAATTGCTTTAAAAAAAATGAAAATTGGCTCTGAAATATATTTAAATTTAATCAAATAAAAATACAAGGAATTGGTCTAAAGGGATGAAAATCTATGATTCAATGATTTCACTGGATCACAAATTATATTTTTTGTTCTGCCACTATTTAGAATAGCACTGTGGAACAAATTCAGGTTAGCAAAAGTTAGGTCGATTCTGAGAGTGAGGGGTGAAAATAGAGGCTAAATTTCGAAACTAACCTCAATTGCGAAGCTTTTTGAGTACTTTGTGAAAGCTAAATTAGTTTTCGCTGTTCGTAATATTATCATTCCGAACCAACATGGTTTCGTTCAAGGTAGATCTTCCGTCACCAATTTGGCGTTATTTGTTGATGATTGTCATGCAGCCTTTAAATCTGGCTATGAAGTGGATACTATATACACAGATTTTGCAAAGGCCTTTGACAGGGTGCCCCATAAAATTCTAATTTCCAAAATGGCTACTTTGGGTTTCCATTCAACTTTCCTTACATGGATTGAATCTTATTTATGCAACAGAGTGTGTACTGTTGTTCTTGACAACTCGGTTTCCCAATCTTTCACTGCAAGCTCTGGGGTTCCACAGGGTAGTATATTGGGGCCTTTGCTATTTGTGCTCTTCATCAATGACATTAGTTCATGTTTCTCTTTTGCCAAATTTTTGTTATACGCCGACGATTTGAAGATCTATTCATCAATAAAATGTAAACAAGATTCAATCGCCCTTCAGTTGGATATAGATAATCTAAACTTATAGTGTGAGAAAAACTGTCTATCTTTGAATGTAACCAAATGCTTCCACATAACTTTTTCCAAAAAGCTTTTAATTTCGTGAAACTCTTATCAAATTGCTGACTGCAAATTGAGAACTGTAGACAGAATTAAGGACCTGAAAGTGTTTTTTGATATAAAATTTGCATTTTCTACTCACATTGACTACATAGTTTCTAAATCATTATCTATGCTTGCTTTTGTTCACCGTAATTGCTGCTGCTTCTCGGATCCTTATACTTATAAAACGCTCTACACTGCTTTCGTAAGATCGCGACTGGAATATGCTGCTTTTATCTGGAGACCTTATCATGCTACCTACGTAAATAGAATAGAGCGTATCCAGAAATCATTTATACGTTTCGCGTTGTATGCTACTGGACTTAAAGTCTTTGTCTAGTAGAAGGGCGTTTCTGTCAGATTCCTTCGTGGCTATCATTTTAGGAGGTTATGTCGACTGTCCTGAGCTTTTAAGCAGAATAGGCTTCAATGTGCCATCACGCAGTCTTCGGCATGTGGATATATTTTTCATTCTAATTGTTAAGTCGTATTATTCTCTTAATGCGCCATTGATCAGAACTTTAATTGAATTAAATCAATGTTATTCTTTCGATATCTCGTTTCCAAGAGGCCTGGTAACTTTATGTTTAAGCAATCATTTTAAGTAACTTAAGTTAGTCGTCTTAGGGCCAATTTCACAATGCGTAGTTAACTCAGAATCGGGATTTAACTACAGAATTTTGTACTGAAAATCTCTAGTTAACTGTCGATTCTCAGTTAACTACGCACTGTGAAATTGGCCCTTAGTCAGTAAGAATTTTTTGTATTCATTGATTAATAACAGAATAAATAAAAAAATAAAAAATTAGAAGACCCGTATCGCGGCGTTTGTTTATGTTAGTTCGACTTTTTTTTTAATCGAACCACCGCACAGGTAGCGATTTTTATTTATTTCGTACAAGCGAACTAATATCAAAAATAAAAGCCCTGTTCGCGTACGCACTATCCAGTAAATCCAGTACTAATTTTGCTGGTTTTTTACTGGATGTCGTTTTCGTACGCAAAAACTTGCAAGAAACTAGCAAAAGAGGGGAAATTGAGAGAGCAAAAATGACAGCTGAACTTGCAAATTTTACTGAATTTTTACTGGATAAATTTTTACTAGTAACTATTTGCTAGTAAGAAAAACAGCTGATGGCATGGCTTATTGTAAATCACATTAAGAAAATAATTGTTTCTGGTGGTTTTAGAGTTGCAGTTGACAAAATAAACCTATTTAAATATATAATAAGATGGAAAACACTAGTTTTCTAAGAAAATTGCATCGGAAAATAACAAATTAATCAGCTGTTCATATAACTAGCAATTTCTTGCTGGTTTTGCGTTTTCGTACTTTCTTGCATATTTCACTCATTGGGAGTAAATATTGGCTTACTCTCCGAAATTTGGTTACTGGCAAGTTACTGGAAATTTTTTGCTGGAGAATACGAAAACACAACTATTGTATTGATACGTTTTGGAAGTCAGCCTGTGTTAGGTACATGAATTTTGGTAACAACGGAATCGGATCGAAGGGGTACATGCAGGGGTAACTGTACGGGATACAAAAACTCGTAAATTGACTATAGGACTGTATACCGCTGATGTGCCATATGCACATCTTCAGATGCGTTGATGACAACGCCAACAGTCTGTGCTATCTGGAGGCGATACATAACTTTGTGGAGGTACGAGTACGTTGAAAATGTATGTGCAGTGGACCTAATACGCTAAGTACATGAGCCAACCAAGGTGCTAAATGGTTATTGATGCGAAACTCAAGCTATTGCCATCCACGCATTACATTTATGTACGGTTGTTCCAAACTTGGTTAGGTTGCAGCGCAATGTAAATCCTATATAAGATTGGGTGTTGGATTGGTTGGTTGTTTTTGATGGTCATTCTGTCAGTTCTCGAATTTCTCCGTTTTTTCTCCTTCCATTAGGTTTGTATAGTAACCAATAGTCAGTACTAATTTGTACTGGAACCTGCAAATTTTTACTGGAAAAGTGTATGATAACCCAAAAAATTTGCAGGAGAGCAACAAATCGAGAGCGCAACAACACGGGAGAGCTGCAAATTCTTGTTAGTGAAATTTCTACTAGCAGAAATTAGCTAGCAGAAGAAGAAGAACAATATCTAAGAATATGAGCGTGCAAATGTCAAAAGCCGCCATTTGTTGAATTGGTTTAGCACAAACAAAAGTGAAATGAGTGGAAATCAAAATATTAATGCTAGTACATCATCATGTGTAAGTGCTTGTGTGAAAAGCAAAGAGTTTAAAACTGATTTATAAATAGTAAAATGTTTACAGCAGAATATCAAAAGGGTGCAACAACTATTCACTTGCAAGTTTTTACTAGTTTTGCGTTCAGTAACTTTTTCTGCTAGTTTTCTCTTCTTGTCAATTTTACGTTCTATTTTGTTTTTACGCTCTGGCTGCAATGTTTTACTGGAGAAGTTATTATACAAACTTATTATATTGATATGTTACCTAGCACACATTTTCCCATTTAAGCAAAGCAAGCAGTACTTGTTAAAGTGCCTGTAAACATATACCTTGTTTATACCTACCCAAGAACCGCATTAACAAAAAGCTGATTTGCCTCAACACATATTTCTTTCAAGCATTTATACCTTTGTTGTTATGGAGCACTCGCTGAAACCGTATTCAAAAGTAAACAAAATTTGTTATTTTTACTCGATATTTCTTAAATTATTTATTTGCGCGGTGTAGCGAAATGGAAGCGAACAAGAAATCAAATTTGTTATAATAATAATTCAAATTTGAAACGGGCTCTATAAAGAAAACCAGCCATTTTTCACTTCGCGTCAAATGAGTGATGTGTTTATACCAGTTTTCTAACCGATGTGAGAAATAAAAAAAGCGATTTGAAAACAAATTCGAGCCAATACACTTTCGAATTTCTGAGCGTATTAAAACTTGGTTTATGCTTCCGTTTTGAATCACAACGAACTGGGTCAAAGCACTTTATGTGTTGGTATAAACCAGGTAATAATTACAGATGAACTCTTGAAATAAATAGGTGAAAAAATTCAATTCGGTTATATGGTTTAAGAGATTAATAGTGGCTTACTTTGAGAACGTCACTTGCAATGGATACGAACAACGTCTAATGTTCTGTACCGCACTAGCAACGTTTATTACTCCAGCATGTTTTCGACGCATAACCACGGTAGTCAATCCGCAGTAAAAGAGAAAACACTGCATCAGTTGAAAAGTAAATTTTTTTTGTTTTGCTATTTGGTGATATAGTAAATTCAACTGCCTGACCTAACAAAATCTAATGATGGTCGGTCCTATATCACCATATCAACCCGTGGTAGCCCGGCCAAGAACCATCTTGATATAAACGTAGCATGAACGAACGCCAGATTCATATCGGTATTAAGAGGGATCTTTGAGGTGGAATCACTTCAATAGTAGAAGTGGAATGCTATGGTCAGAGAGGAAGTGGGATAATAATGGACTAATACATAATGGAAGGGAGTAGATGTCTCTAAAAGATTTTTTGTTTACGAAGTATATGGTGGTTCCTCTAACTCGCTTCCTTCGTTGTTGGCTGGAAGTAGGACCAATTTTACGAGGAGCCTCCTAATTTGTCCTTTCTCCGTCGCGATGTCCACAACACGCACTCGGTTATCGGAACCGGGGAGTACGTTGACAACTCTTCCTAGTCGCCACTCATTGGGTGGAAAGTTATCCTCTTTTATAACGACGAGATCTCCACTTTTAATATTTGACGTGGGATATTTCCACTTGATACGCTTTTGCAATTCTGATCGATATTCAAGTTTCCATCGCCTGCAGAAGGTTTGATGCAAAGTTTTTAATTTCTGCCACCGGTTTACTATGGAGGCCGGGTTCTCATTAACTTCTAGCTCAGGTGGAGCAAGAAGGTGTCCCCCAGTGAGGAAATGGCCTGGAGTGAGTGGCCTCAGGTCTGTTGGATCATTTGAAGAAGGACTTAATGGGCGATAATTGAGACATGCCGGGCGTCAGTTATGAAGGCCTTCATTTCAGATCGTAAAGATCGAGAGGCTCCGACAAAGTTAGTACCATTGTCGGAGTGGATATCCTTTGGACATCCTCTTCTGGCAACGAACCTAGCAATTGCTGCCAGAAAGGATGATGTGCTGAGGTCACTAGTGGCTTCTAGATGAATTGCTTTAGTCGTAAAACAGACAAAGAGACACACATATTCCTTAGAAATTCGACAGCCCCTTCCGCGATAACTTTTGATGTCGAAAGGTCCCGTAAAATCTACCCCGGTATTCGTGAACGCCCGAAAAAAGGTTGTGCGTTCCTGAGGAAGAGTGCCCATAAGTTGGACTTGAGACCGTTTTTTATAGATAATACATGTCCTACAATTATGGATAGTGGACCTGGTCATAATCTTTACTCTGGAAATCCAGTATTGGGTACGGATGAGGCGTAGCATTAGCTAATTTTCTCCATGCAAGGATACTTGATGTATGAAAGCGATCAGTAGTCGAGCCAACCTGCTATTGTACGGAAGAATGATTGGATAGCGTTCATTGTATGCTAAGTCCAGGGATGCTCCGAGGCGCTTACCAGCCCGTATGATATCATCTTTGTCGACGAATGGATTAAGTGGCAGTAGCTCGCTCCTAGCATCGATGGGTGTTCCTGCTTTTAGCTTCGTGTATTCTTCACCGTAATGCTGCTTCTGGTAGATGTTTGTTAAACGTTGTGTTATTGTTTTAATTTCATCGGATGGAATTAAGCAAGACTTTTCTTTAAATGAAGCTTTTGTCTTTGGGTGGGTTCTTTCAAAGAATCTCATTATATAAGATAACACTCTCAAAGCCCTCGGTCGATCAAGAATATCGACAGTAGCTACGTTTGTTGTTGCATACACATGTGCTCTCTTTTCTTCGACTACCGTGTTGTAGTCCGTTTCTTGTGTGGGCCATTTGGAGTTGTCTTCTTGCAACCAAGAAGGTCCCTGCCACCACAATGAATTGTTGACCAATTCAGACGCTGGAAGTCGTCGGCTCCCCAGGTCGGCTGGATTCGATGCTGAGTTTACATGCCGCCAGTCCTTGTTGCCAACTTTATCCACAATTTTCGTTATTCGGTGTGCCACGAAGGTTTACCAAGAACAAGGCGGTTTCCGAATCCATGACAATACAATGGTCGAGTCCTTCCAGAAATGCCTTCTTACCTCTCCTAGTTTCAGGTTGTTGAGGGTCGATTCGATGATTTCTGCAAGTAGTACCGCTCCGCAAAGTTCCAATCGTGGTAACGATATGGTTTTTACGGGAGCTACACGGGTTTTTGCCAGAAAAAGGTTGACGAAAACTTTTCCATCCTTTTTAACGCGCATGTATGCAGTGGCCGCATATGCTTTCTCTGATGCATCGCAGAAGCCATGTATCTCGATGTTCTCTCCTAGCCCAAAGTCTACCCAGCGAGGTATTCGGATATTGTCTATCTCGTGGTAGTATTGCGCAAAGTTCCGCCAATGCTCCAAAGTAGTTGAAGACACAGGCTGATCCCAGTCTGTGCCCTCTAGCCAAATATGTTGCATACGTATTTTGGCTACAATTATGATTGGCACCAGCCATCCTAGCGGGTCGAAAACTTTTGGCGATAGCTGATAATATTGCTCTTTTTGTTAGAGCACCGCTGTTTGCCAATGGTCTGGCCGTAAAATAAAATAAATCCGAGTGGGCATTCCATCGTATGCCAAGAGTCGTTACTGCACTGGTATCTTAAAATGCCAAAAAATCCTCGCTGAGTAAATCACTTTTTGGGATATCTTTGAGAATTTCCTGGCAGTTAGAGGCCCATTTTCGTAGTGGAAACCCAGCTGACCGCAAAACCTGACTAATTTCGCCTCTCGCTTTTATGGCAGAGTCCAGACCATGTCTTCCAGCTAGCTCGTCGTCAACATACATGGACTTTCGAAGTATGTTTTCTGCTACTGGAAAGGAGCTCTCTGCATCATCTGCTAGCTGCAAATGTGTCCTTATCGCGAGATAAGGGGCACAGTTAATTCCGAAAGTGACAGTCTTTAACTCGTATAGACTGACGGGTTCATGCAGATTTTTCCGAAAAAAATCCGTTGATATTTCGTCTGATTGTCATTCACAATAATTTGCCGGTACATCTTCTCGATATCACTATTGAAAACATATTTTTATAATCTCCAGCGGAGTATTAATGTCGGAAGATCTGCTTGGAGTACCGGACCTGGGAGAAGAACCTCCTTTAAGCTTGTGCCGTTAGCCGTAGAGCTTGAGGTGCTTTCTGCCTTTATAACGGCGTGATGAGGCAAAAAATAGTTATCAGAAGACTCTGATGAAATGCTACCGTTTATTCTAGACATACGTCCTAATGTTTCGTATTCAGCTAGTACCCTGTTGTACTTTTTTTGTTGGACGGGATCCCTTGTAAGTCTCGTCTCATTTCGGAAAAATTGAGGAAATTCCTGCCGAAATGGTAGCGAGACCACGTATCTTCCGTCGCTATTTCTTTGAGTAGTCTTCCGATAGAGATCCTCACAATAAGTGTCGTCCTCGTTCATGGTTTTGCTTTTAGGTATATCTTCAAGTTCCCATAAAGCTGTAAGTTGTTTATCCAGTGTAACTTGGCTATGATAGGACACTATATTGTTCAGTGGATTTGGTGCGTCTGTGCGACCGATTAGTATCCAACCGAACACGGTTTCTTGGACGAGAAGAGTGTTGAGTACATTTTTCTTCAAGCCGCTCAAAATTATTTCTGGATAGATGCCTCCTCCAAGCACCAGGTCGACTTGTTCGTTAACAAAGAACCTTTTATCGGCCAAAACTAAATCTGGAAATACTTGTTTAGTTATAGCGCTGATATGGGTGGTTGGAAGATTTCCAGTTAGTTGTGCTAAGACGAGCACAGTGGTGCCTAAGCGGAATAACGGATCAACCGGTGACCGAAGTTCAATTTTGCACGCTTCTTTAACCTGCGCTGTTATGGAGTTCGTGATGCCCGAAACTTGGGCATGCAGCCTTTTTGATGGCAGGTTGATTCTGCGTTTGAGTCTTTCTGTAATAAAGGAACACTCAGACCCGGAATCAATAAGAGCTCTTGCGGAAAAATCGGTGCCATCAAAATGTATATTTACGCGAGCTGTTCCTAGAATAACACATGTATTCGTGTTTGCAAAGCACGACTTAACGTTGTTATTCGCATTTGAATTTGGTTTTCCTGTATTGCGTTTTGCTTGTGCTTGTCTCGATGAAGATGCTCGATTACCGGCTGAGCTTGACGGCACTTGTTACGCAGCTGCCTTTGGCGGATCTGTCTCAATGTGTAGGAGCGTGTGGTGTCGCGAGTGGCACCTGCTGCAATTAAACGAGCAAGTGCACACGGTATGTCCAGACTTAAGACAATTCAGGCAACTATTATTGGTTTTCATAAACTGTATTCTTTCAGAAGGTGTCAGTTTTAAAAATCGGGAACAGCTGTGTAATCTGTGCTCATTTGTTTCGCACATTTTGCAAGTAAACTTAGTCACACTTGCTTGGAAGACGCCAAGTCGTTTTGTGGGGGCTTCTGGAGGGTGTCGTGTGTTTTGCGGTTTGGGCGCTCTTACAGACTTAAAACCCGTTAAGCCTGATAAGGTTTCTAAAGTCTGAAACCTGTTGGATAGGAACTTGTCCATATCCCCCCACTTTGGTATATAATTTTTATGGTCTATGGTTTGTTCCCATAGAGCCAGCGTACTTTCTGGGAGTTTGGTGGAGCAGAGGTAGACTATAATTGCATCCCAGTTGGAAACGTCAATTTGGTGACTGTTTAGGGACGATAAGAAATTACATATATCCCGTTGCAACTTTTTTTATTGAGCTACCACACTCATAATCCACGGAATTCAAATTGAAAAGAATTTTTAGTTGTGTGTTCACAAGAATACGCTCATTATCGTATCTTTCACACAAATTTTTCCAGGCTGTAGTGAAGCCTTCATTGGTGAGATCGCACTTTCTCACAATATTTTTGGCCTCCCCCTGAGTCTTTTGATTCAGATGAAATAATTTCTCCACCGGTGTGAGGCGCTTGTTTAAGATGTAGATCGCCGTGAACATATCACGAAATGTTGGCCAGGATAAATAGTCGCCCTTTAACACCTCTGTATCATACGGAGGGAGATAAATATTATGTTCGCGGGCAGACTGATCCTGTACTTCTTTGCGAACTTCTGCTAAGATTTCAGCCTGAGTAGCCATAGCAGACATACCTTTAACATAGCTAGCAAATGGATTTTTATGCTTTTTTTGATAGCTCTTATATCTTCTTTCGGCAAACCTTCTTGGCTTATGAGCATATCGTATGCTGCCTTTGTTTTTTCCCACATAGTTTTTAATTCTTCCTGCTGTATAGCAAGACCGTGCTTATTTTGCTCTGCGGGGGGCGTGCTGCTAAAATCAGCCTCGAATTCTATGACCGATTCTGTTAAGCGAATAAATGCTTCCATCTTTGGGTCTAATGAGATGGTTTGAGCTTGCAGTGAACTTATAACGAAAATTCAAACTATACGGCAGAACGCTAAAAAAAACCTTCTAGGATATTGGCCGTACGTATGTCTAAAACGATATTCCTTGCCAATGAGCAGATAGAAATTTGGTTCAATGAGTAGTATATTGACTTCGTCTTGCCGTAAAAAAAATTTAACTTGACAAGCCTTTTTTTTGATATATATATAAAGCGCTAGTAGCCAAAAAGACCCGGAAACAAAATACGCAATTTCATAATATTCAAGATATGTATATTGTGTAAACTTTATTAACTATTATTTTTTATTTCAATATTTATTTGTTTCAGAGCGGGGTTACTCGCCACCCAACACAGCGAATTTCTATTAGTTTAAATATAAAGTCGACAATCACAACGAATAGGCTACCAATAGCGTTGTTTGTGTAACAGTCAAAGTTAAACACGCTGAAGTGATTTTGTGGAAAATATGCTGGTGGTTAATAAACAAAGAGGTTATGGTATCCTCAGAAGTTAAACAGTAATTTGCAAATGAAGGAGTGCCGCACGAATACACAAGAAATGAAAGCCAATATGTTTAATGAATTTGAACGATGCCTTGCAGAATTCGAGTATAAAAATAGAAAACTTTTGTTGCAATTCAATTTGATTATTTGACGCTATTCAGTACCGTATGTGTGTGCGCGCGAGTGTTGCAAGGTGCTCCTTATATCGTTGTTGTTGCTAACACTCGGACGGACGGAAACAGCTCGATTATTAATTTCTTTATGAGAGATTATATAAAAACACTTTTTGTAATATTTATCACAATATCACTCGCGTTATTGTGTTTAAAGTACTTATAGACAATTTTTTGTCGACTGTGGTTTATAACAAAAGTGCACTTGAAATTTGTAATCACGTACCTTATTATCCTCAGTGGTTTCGTGCTCGTAGCTCAATTTTTTGCTGTGGCCTGAAAGCTCAGTTTGTTGAAGGCTTGCTGGTGTGGTTTTTGTGGACTGTATATTTTGCTTCACGGTTCCTAAGGACCCTGAAAAACACAAATGTGGCTGTATTGCGGCTCAAGTCGATTGCGCAAGATAGTCACACCAATGTTTAATTGTGAAGAAAAAGATAAATAAACTTGGTTTTAGTCAAGCGCTTTAATATTAAGGATTCGATACTCGTTATAAATATTAATTTGGTTTTCTACAAGTGATTTACCTCCGTAAATGTGATGTGGCTTGGTAGCGGATGTCTTCGCTCAGTAATCTCCAGAAAATAAGTGAAGTTAATAATTTGCGGTTTTTTAGTTTGGACCGCCGGACAACAACTGACGTTGAGGGGAAACTTAACGAAAGTTCGTTGTCCGGCGGGATATTAGTTAACGGCTCGAAGGTTGTAATAAATGTATGAGCTTGTATGTTTGTGTAAGCGAGTACATAAGTTAACACTAGGCGGATCACTAGAGTGTTAAAAAGAATCCTTGGGCTGTCGGCCTAGACACACTAAATTGATGTGATCCCGGTACTTTCGCCGTGTACCAGTTCACCGCAAATTAAACAAATCGCGCCCGACTTGAATATACCTGGCGAATTTCAAAGGCTTACCTTTTCTTGCAACTTACTCTTATTAATGGGAGGAGCCTTGCTCCCGCGTTGGGCCACTTGGTGGGGACCTTGATGGTTTCTTACATCTTCCGAGGTGGGCCTTGGTGTTTTTTTTTGATCCCGCGGTGAACCACTTGGTGGGGGCCTTGTTGCTTATTTGTAGCTCCCGCGGTGGGTCACTGGTGGCGGTCTTGTTGTTGGGGGTACTTCTCCCGCGGTGGACCGCTGGTAGGGCCCTGGTTTCGCAATGAACACCTGACCGTGTGGCACTTAGGGCCGGAATTCAGCACTTGCGCCTCGACAAATAGGCAATACAGCCGGCGCTCTTATAAACTATCGGCCTGGGTATTGGCCGTGCAGCAAGGCGCAATGTAGCCTGACTGTGTGGCACCTAGTGCCGGCGTTCAGCACTTGCGCATCTACAAATTGGCAATACAGCCGGCGCTTCAAATACCTCACTGCACTTTTAATACACTTACTTCGCTCTCCCGCGGTGGGCCACTATTGGGGGCCTTGCTGTTGTCTTCTGTTGTTGCTGCGGTTACTGCTGCTGGAGCGTGTTGCTATTGCCGCTAGTAGCTGCTGATAACACTGTACTGGTTGCAATGGTGCTTGAGGTCGTGCTCCGATCCTGCGAACGAGACTGAGATGATAATTTAGTATACAATTTTATTTATTTTTTGTTGCGTTTTTAGCTCAGCGCCCTGCGAATCGGGGACTTTCACTTACAAGCTGATTTTTTGCATTTATCACGCACTGTCCTGCTAATCAGGGACTTTCACTGCACTTGCATTGCCCTGCTAATCAGGACTTTCCCTTGCAGGCTGCTTTTTGCGTTTTCGCTCACTGCCCTGCGAATCAGGGACTTTCACCACATTTGCACTGCCCTGCTAATCAGGGACTTTCACCGCACTTGCGCTACCCTTCTAATCAGGACCTTCACTTGCAAGCTGAATTTTTGCGTTTATCGCTCACTGCCCTGCTAATCAGGGACTTTCACCGCACTTGCACGGCCCAGCTTCTCAGGGTCTTTAACCGCACTTTCACTGCCCTGCTAATCAGGGACTTGCACTTTTTCTGAAGTTTTTGGGGTTTGCGCTTGTTGCCCTGCTTTTCAGGGCCTTTACCGCAACTTCACTGCCCTGCTAATCAGGGACTGGCACTTTTTCAGGCATTTTTTTGTATTGCGTGCGTTGCCCAGCTTTTTTAGGGTCTTTTACCGCACTTTCACTGCCCTGCTAATCAGGGAATTTCACTTTTAAGCAATTTTTTTGAAGTGAAACTTCTTATGCGGTGGTATTGCAAAAATGGAGAGTGGAATTTTTAAAACTGAAATTGTTACATGAGTGGGAAGGAAGATTACTACCTATATCTATATCTATAGGGAAGGGGAAAAAAGAAATAAAGCGACACATGACGGGTACGAGTACCTACTTATGTACATATGTTTGTATGGATATATTTATAATGAAGCAAACGGGCTTCGTTGATGTACTGATGGGCGTATGTACGTACGGACAGCAATGTTTTCATGTATGTACATATGTTTGAATGGTTGTATATATATTTGTACATATGTACATATGTTTGTGTATGTACATATGTTTATGTACATGTATATATGCACATATGTAGTACAAACGAAAACAAATGAAAGCTGCTCGTTGATATAAATGCGAACTGTACTGATTGTCAAAAATTATCAGGCATGTTCTAAAATTCGAAAATTTGAAATCGACTCGATTTCGATAATTTTCTCGATGGTTTTTAACCCAAAAATTTATAAATCTCGCATTAAAATGATTTATTTCATATTGCTGCTGCTTCTTTTGCGGCTTTCAATTAGAATATTCACTCTTTTCATCAGATATAATTAAAAACTATTTGGCAAATCGAATCGAGTTCAAAGTTTCGATTTTCAGAACATGCCCCTATGTGTTTTTTGTACATTTGTTCATGTTTGCCATTGTGCGTGTAATTTTCTAGATTAGTTTTGTGCTCTCGGTATCTCGTCCTTCGTTGGTATACTCTGATGAACATATGTGAGGATGATAGCAAGGCCGACTTATATAAGGTAGTGTTACAGGAGCAGTTGAAATTTTCGCCCGATGTTTCTTAAAGAAAGCCATAAACGTAGCGACCGTTGGTTCAACTTGGTGTTATTTTGGGAATTTTTTTTACACTTACACTGCCCTGCTAATCAGGAACATTCACTTATTTTAGCACTTTTTTTGTGTGTTTTTTAATGTTTATTTGCACAAAATTTTTATATATATATTAGCCGGCCTCGTATGCGCAGGGCTTCGCCACGCGCTGAATATGTAGATATTAAAAAAGGTGCGATCGACAACTAAACCTACTAAAAAAATAATAAATAACTGCGCATCTGGAGGCCAAGCCCTTTCATTTGACAACTCTATTTTTAAATTGAATGAACTGTGCAAATCAATGTCATTAACAAAAAATGTCCTCGCGTAGTATACATACATAATTTTTAAATATGTGGCAACCCCACTCAAACAAAAAATAAAAACGTATTGCACATGCAGAGACCACCTGGTACCTCAGTTTTTGTTCAACAAACGGTGAAGATCTTATAATTTTTAAAAAGTGTCTACCTTACTCAAAAATTTATGCATTATTGAACACCTAAAAGCCAGGCCCTTTTATGGACACCTCCTTTCTTGTAATCTAACGGATAGTGCGGATCTTATAATTTTTTAGACAGGTGGTAACCCTATAGGAATTTAAAGTATTAAAGATAATATTCCTATCGATACAATTTATACTTAAAAAGTCTCGTCTAAATCCGTTCAGTAGTTCTTGAGATAAGCGTGGTCAAAATATCGCGACTTTCCTTTATACTATGTATAGAAGATAGTTATTTTTTAATAGGTGGCAACCCTATTAAAAAAATGAAAGCTTTTGTACATGCGAAGGCCAGGCCCTTCCATTTGGTATCTCATTTTTTAGTCCAACGAATGGCGAAAATCTTTTAACTTTTTAATAGGTGGCAACCCAACTCAGAAAATTAATACATTATTGTATATGTAGAGGCTAAGTCTTTTCGTTTGACAGTGACGGTGGAGAACTGATGTCTACGCTTATTGTGACTGAATGCAGTAATTTTATTAACAGGTGACAACTCTATTCAGAAAAAAACATTTGTCCTTTTCTAGAGGCCAATACCTTTCATTTGATACCTCATTTTTTGTAATCCAACGAACGGTGCGGATCTTATAGTTTTTTTAGGGAGGTGGCAACCCTATTAAAATTCTAAATAAAAAAGGTTACTCTCCTGCCGATACAGAGTATATTAAAGAAAATCTCGTCAAAATCCGTTCAGTACTTTTCGAGATTACCGCGTACAAAGAATCACGACTTTCCTTATACTATGTATAGAAGATATATATATATATAGAAGATATATATATATATAGGAGATATATATATATATATATCTGAGGCCATCTTCGGGAATGCTTGGTTGTCGGTCGACCGGGCACAACTAAGAGTTCCTGAAGATGACCTTCAGATTGAGGTCGAAATATCGATATTAAAAATTAAGGAACCTGTGTTTTATGTATGCTATTTATTTTGTTAAAAATTGTTTATGTTACAACTTTTCTATAAAACTGCGACAAATGCATTAACATTTTTTTTAATCTAAAATTAATAAAGTTGTGGAAACCGCCGTATCTGATTTGAAATTGTCTTGGATGGCATTGGAAAAAAGAAGATTTTCCAGTCAAAAATTTTATTGTGGCATGATTTTTGATCTAGTTAGAAAATTTAGGGATAATCGAGTTTTATTTTTTAATCCTGTAATAGAAGGTCCCAATTTTAGCTCAAACAGTTGTTCATGATGACAGAAAAAGAATGCGAAGTAAAAATGGATGAACAAAGCCTTTTGGTTAACCCTGCCCAAGCGAACCGTGCGAGTAACGTGGCCAGTGTTTTGTGTAACGTTGCCAGTGCCCAAATATTATGAGCAAAAATTGTCAAAACCCTAAAATTTGCAACAATTGGGTAAGCAGATGACCACCTGCATTCATTGTAGATGACATACTGAAAAGCTAGCTCACTAACCAACTTTCTGACACAACCCATCATTAAACTTCCAAATAGTGTAACGTAGCCAGTGCACATTTGAATGCCTATAACTTTGAAACCCAAGGATTTATTAAAACTTTTCTTTTACAGATACATAGATTCGGCCGTGCCTGATCATATCACCTAAAAAGCCCAGTTGGTTTTGTGTTATCTAGAGGACAATTGATTCATATTTTAGAAAAAATGTATACGAATGTAACGTACCCAGTCGAATAATCGGCCATATATATTACAGTGGTTCAAACAATTTTTTTTTGGAAATTCATAAACTCTACCTCAAATTATTGTTGTTTATGATAAACAAGAGAAACGTTTATTTAAAAAAAAAAGTTTTCTTAGAGGTCGCGCTGGTCGGTTTTTTATAAAAACGCTGATGCTCCCAATATTTTTTATTTTCTTGACATGTTAAATTTCAGCTTAAAATGTGGTTTTTACACATAATTACTTTGGTATTATTGGGGAACATTCCTTAAATTACATACCTGTCTTGGGCGGTTAGAATAGGCCTAGTGCCCGA
>NW_023458619.1:55621-66566 GCF_013731165.1 Rhagoletis pomonella | reverse complement strand
CCATTTCAATAATTTTCAACGTTTTGCTTCTATGTGGCAAGCACAATAACCGTACCTAATTTGTTACAAATTGGTATAACGGTTACCGAGATACATATATGTGATCATAAGTTTTATCATAAACGGATTTCTTGGTAAAGAATTGTTGCAACCATTATTCTTGAATAAATTAGCTTTAATATTTACTGATTTATCGAAGATTTCGTATTTCTGAAAATTACCGTTATATGGGAGGTAGGCGTGGTTATTGTCCGATTTTGCCCATTTTTAATACCATCCATCCTACACCAGTAAGAAGTGCACCGCTTAATCGATTTCTCTTTTCATTACATACATTTGTCTACATCTATCTCGATTCGTTTTGCCTGTTACAAACAAGCGTTATGTGAACAAAGTTATAATACCCTTGTGCACAAGTGCGTTCGGTTATAAAAAAAGCTCAAAAAGAACGTTAAAATTATATATTTAAAATAAAACTGAAAATCAAAAGGAACCAAGAAATCCAAACTAAGAAAAAATAAAGAAAAAAACTATGGCCACTGATGTAGTTGTGTCGCCCGGTTCTAGCCCACCCTCATCCGTGCACCCTAATGCCTGCCTTCTTAATTAGGAAGAAAAGTCAACAGTCCCATTTATATTTATAAATTTATTCACAATTCATTGTCTTTATCTATTTCCTAAAAGCTATTAGCTCTTAACCCTATCATTTCTTAAAAACTAATTCCTAACATCTAAAATCCTATCATCTACATCGCGTGCTTGACTCTGAGGTAATAAGAACCTAAGTAAATTTAATACGGGTAAGTATATTAGTAAAGTAAGTCCAGCCGGTATGTATATTTAAAATAAGTTTGTTAAGGTAGGTCTGGTAGGTACGCCTGGTAAGTAAGGTTACTGTAATTAATAGCAGGTAAGTAAATTCAGGTAAGTACGTAAGTAAGCTAAGTCTAGGTAAACTTTCTGGCATTTCCCCAACAGTTAAATTAACTAAATTGGGTAAGCTGCGTTAAACCTCTATAAGTTTAAGTTCTGGTTTTCAATTCGTTTTACGTATGTATTTAAAATAATTTATTTTACTTTTCTATTTTCGCTTTTCCTTTAGGTTCATTATTATTATTTTTTTGTTATTATTTATTTATATTGTTATGTAGTGGCCATAAATAAATAAATAAATTTGTTGTTATGATTTTCCATGTTTATGTAAAATTATTTTAGTTGAATCTACGCAAAGTTTTTATTTTATGTTATTATTTTATTAATTTATTTTTAATTTTATTTATTTTAGATATAATTTATATATTTGCTTTTTATTATATCAAACTTTTGTGTCAATTTATTTATTCAAAATGGCAGTTTATTTTATTTAGATTTAATTTATTTAAGTAGATTCAATTTCTTTGTCCGAGTGTTCGCCATTGGCGTATTAACTTTGATATTTTCATAAAAGAACTATCAAAAAAAAAAAAAAAAAACTTTAATTTCATAACAGATTATATATCTACAACAAAAATTTCAATTAAAAGAAAATTAAACCATAAACTGATCAACCATTGCGAATCAATAAAATTTTCACAAAATTTATGTATACCAAAATCATTCACCTTCAAATTCCAAAAAGTGAACGAAAATCGTATGTACGATAACCAAGTTAATGAGCTTTGCCAGCAGTTATTGTGTATGAGTGTCGCAACAACACCAACAACTACCTTGCAAACAAACGTAAATCTTAGAGAGGTAATACCGGTGAGTGCAAAAGCAGCAACGTCAATAGCAGTGTTGCCGTTTTAGCCCTTTGGTGGCTAAATTTGGCTACCAAATTCTTTTTTTGGCCACAAAAATTTGAAATTGCCCCTAGCCCTTGTTTTAGCCCTTTTCAAAATTTATTCATCATTGACATTCAAATTTTTTTTATGATTTTCATGAATTTAACTCTTCGCTCATAAAGCGAACGCCTTTCCTTTAAGGCAAGTAAACATATTTCTATGTATGTTCCTTACGTTTCTGGGCCGTTATCTTATCCGTTAACGATTTAACTATACTTTAAAATAGGTAAGTTGGTGGCCCTTAATATGCTTTATGTGTTACACAAAAAGTTTTTTTGTTGAATAAAATAGTAATTCTTTTCAGAGTTCATTGTTTTTCTATACCAGTAATTATAGAAAATGTTTGCGTGTGTACTTACATATTTATACTAGCAGTACCCCGGTGTGCTTCTCTCCACCAAATATTGAAAAACGAATGAAAAGTCCTGGAATTTTTCTATATGAAAATTTATCATTTGTTTTATTTAAAAATTTTTGATTCTTTATTTTAAATCTTAATTCAACAGATTTGGATTTACAACATTTTTTATTTTTCCATCTTGGGTATGAATAAATAAACAATTTGGAATGCCAACTCTTGAACAGGCCACGTATAGCTACCAATTCCAGTAATCTACCACAAATATTTCAAGAGATATACCAGATGAAAATTTTTGTTAGTATGGGTGGTGCCACGCCCCCTTTTCCGAATTCGGGGAAACTTAACACAAACCATCTGCATAATAGCCCGACTATGCCGTATAAATTTGGTAGAAATCTTGCACTTATTCTTTATATATAAGATGTAATGTGCCACGCCCTCTTTTCCATTACTGCCCATTTTTATCCATGAGTATGGAATTATTTGTTATACCTCTATACCAACTTCCAGTACTCTACCACAAATATTTCAAGAGATATACAACAAAACATTTTTTATTTTTCCATCTTGGGTATGAATAAATAAACAATTTGGAATGCCAACTCTTGAACAGGCCACGTATAGCTACCAATTCCAGTAATCTACCACAAATATTTCAAGAGATATACCAGATGAAAATTTTAGTTAGTATGGAAGGTGCCACATCCCCTTTTACGAATTCGGGCAAACTTCACATAAACCATCTGCATGATAGCCTGAATATGCCGTATAAATTTGATTGAATTCGGTGAAGCCGTTCTCAAGTTATAAGCTCACACCAAAAACGTGTACTTATTTGTATACATAAGATACATACATATGCCACGCCCCTTTTCCAAATTTGGGAAAACTCCACATAAAATATCTGCATGATGGCCCGAATATGCCGCATAAATTTGGTTGAATTCGGTGAAGCCGTTCTTAAGTTATATTGTCACACCAAAAACGTTCACTTATTTTTATATTTTAGTTAGTATGGGTGGTGCCACGCCCCCTCTTCCGAATTCGGGAAAACTTCGCATAAACCATCTGCATGATAAATCGAATATGCCACATAAATTTGGTTGAATTCGGTGAAGCTGTTTTCAAGTTATTAGGTCACACCAAAAACGTGCACTTATTTTTATATATAAGATGTAGGTAAAAAAATTTAGCTACCATTTTTAGCCACAACGACGATTTTTAGCTCTTTTTAAGCTGGAATTTAGCTACCACTAAAAGTTTCGCGGCAACACTGGTCAATAGCTGAATTACCGACAACAACAACAACACTAACAATGGCTGAAGCGTACCAAAGAAGAGAACGTACAGTGCAAAGCATCAAGTTGGTCGCTCCGTTTAATGGGGACAGAAATTATTTAGCGATGTTTGTTGATTGCATAAATGCACTAATGCCAGCGTCAGCGTCTCTTAGTGAAGACGAAAAACCATTTTATTTTCAATGCATAGTAAGTACTCTTCGTGGCCCGGCATTAGACGTAGTGAGAAGAGAACAACCCACCACATGGGAAGTATTAAGAGCCCTTTTAATTGATGAGTTTGCCGATCCAACACCAGTTACAGCTGCAATATTGTTAGTTAATAATATAAAATTTAGAGGTAGTGTTAGACAGCTATGTGAAGAGATAGATGCGGAAATATGTAAAATTAAAGATAGCATAAAATTGAAAGAGACAAGTGCCTTAACAATAAATTTTCTTAGCTCTGAATTAAAACAAATAAGTTTGAAGACTCTCAAGAGAGAGTTGCCCTTTCATTTGGTAGCTTTAATTAATATTTTGCAGATTTGCAAAAATATTATCCTCCTAATAATTGTGGCAATGTTCAACAAATGCCATACTACAATGCCCGTTTTAGCAATAATCCACAAAATCAAACTCATAACACGTCATTAATAAGCAACAACAATTTTGGTAACCCATTGCAAAGCACGCATAATAACCCAGTCGTAAGCTAATATGGTAACGGATGTAAACTCTGCTATTCGAATTTTAAAAGAAAATGATGTTTATGAGAATATTGTAAGTGAAAAAAATATCAAAAGCAAACAAACAAAACAGGATTATTTAAATAATAGAAATTCAAATACGTATTTACCTTCAGCTAATAATAATTTCAATACACAACAATGTACTTCTAACAGTAATAATTTTGCAGATTTGCAAAAATATTATCCTCCTAATAATTGTGGCAATGTTCAACAAATGCCATACTACAATGCCCGTTTTAGCAATAATCCACAAAATCAAACTCATAACACGTCATTAATAAGCAACAACAATTTTGGTAACCCATTGCAAAGCACGCATAATAACCCAGTCGTAAACTCACAGCAGGTATATACTAATAGGGGAAATAATTCAAATCAATCTAGAATAAGACGTTTCGGGAATCCTGAGCCTATGGAGCAGGATAGTGAGAATTTTCGGCTAGAGGCCTCGGGTACCAACCAACAGTTGAACTAATTTTCGAAAACCGCCCTTTTAAGTTTCTCGTTGATACAGGATCATCAGTGAGTTTAATTAGACCTAACCTTTTTGCAACTAAAATTTTTGAATCAAAATCAATCACGTTAAAAACTGTAACTGGTGAGATAACACTAAATAAAATTCAAAAGGTATATAATAAAACTAGCAATTACCCGGCGTGCTTCGCTGCGCCTTAAATGTATTTTTGTGTTGTAACTCTTCCCCCTAAGCTCTTATGGCCTCATTTACAAAATATTTTTAAAGAACTTTATGAAGTTAGATTTAAAAAAAATCGATCTATGAAGCATTGTTTATTTTATTTTTTGAGTTAATATATTTTCGAAGGTAATTAGAAAATATGTAAAGAACCGACTTTCTCTTGGAAATTTAATTTATAATCTTATAACTGGAGTCTACTAACGCACCCTTTCCTCAAACGTGTATTGATTCAATATTCAAATAACGTATATTTATATAATTTGAAAAAATCCCCCTACTATACAAATATGTACAGCAATATTAACTAATATTTTCAAATGTTGAGAGAGGGGGTTAACAAAACAAAATTACTTTTAAGGCGCAGCGAAGCACGCCGGGTATTCGCTAGTTAGTTAATATTGCTGTACATATTTGTATAGTAGGGAGATTTTTTCAAATTATATAAATATACGTTATTTGAATATTGAATTAATACACGGTTGAGGAAAGGGTGCGATAGTAGACTCCAGTTATAAGATTATAAATTAAATTTCCAAGAGAAAGTCGGTTCTTTACATATTTTCTAATTACCTTACAGTATTAGTTAACAATTCATACAAATTTTAATGTTAAACAAAACAAATTCGTGCCTTTCATAAAAGACTTTACTTATTCCATAAAAATATTTTGCAAAACATGTAAATATCTTTGAGATTAATTTGATTTATTCAAACCTTTTTTTTTGTTCGTGAAAAACAAAATCAGACATTTTATGCAGTTCAATCAAAAAATTCCCAAATTCTTTTCAATTTGCATACACTCGCACTTTTTTACCAATACACCCACACATTGCAAATTGCCTATCATCAATTTTTTTTTCAAGACGATAAGTAATTTCTCGTTCTATTTCAACAGCTGATCGATCATTGCTTTGGGAAGTTAGTTTTTGTTTGCAGAAAATTGTCTGCTTAATAAAATATAGAAAAAACAAAGAAATCGTATACGTGCGAACAAAGTGAAAGCAATGTTTTGAACGTGTAAACATAAATTAAGCGAACAAATTTTAGTGCTCAATTCGGTTGTATTTTCAAAACATTTTTGCCTACCAAAAGGTTCATCAAACCAACCAAGCTACCAAAGGAGAATGAACCTACCAATTTTGGTCCAATTGGACCAAAACGGCAACGCTGACGCTCGTCAATGAGCGAAACAGAAATCGTTTTGTTTGCACTTTTTTCTTTGCAAAGTTTGTGTCTTTGGACGAATCATTCGTGAAATGTTTCGTTTGTTTTGAACTCTGTGTATGGACATACTTGGATACATACATACATATGATTAGTTTGTTGTGTCAACCACATACTGCACATGACTTCGAAGCGATGCTTTGCCTTTCGGTTATAAATGTGTACACACATACATATGTATGTATGTATTTAGCATGTTCAATCACCCTACAAGACATTGCTGAGCACTTTAGGCAAAAATTCTCACGCATTTACACTTTTGTTTTTGTAGTACGGCATAAATGAGTAGTTTGACTATTAGTACTGAGGACTTTCTGATGACAACATTGAGGGGAAAGTACTCAATTTTTTCCCATGGCCTGAACGAAAATGAGGACTTTGATAAGCACTTTTGTGATTAGGAGTAATGATAATATGAGTACTCATATGATACTCAGCTGTCTTGTAGGGCAGTGATCGCTGTTTAGCTCAAATACGTTTATGTGTGTATGTATGTGGTATAGCGCAGTCACGTCGCTCATACACATCTCTTTTGCCTTTGTGAGCTCGTGTTTGATCGGCACTGATGTACAGATTTTTCGCGTAGCTATGCGCTGTATTTGGCAACCAAATAGGCTTATGATTGTACGTCTCTGTAATTTTTTGTATCTTTACACCCAAAAAAAGGGTGCTTATCTTCCAAGAATGAAAAATATAAGTATGCCACTCTGCGCCTTTTTACAAATGCTTCGTTAAAAAAAAAAAATATTAAAATTGGTTCAGTACTTTGAGAAATAAGTCGTTACAAACGTACTCCATATAATCAATTTTATTTAATAGTATAGATAGACAAAACTGACTTGGTCTTCTATGTATTCGATTTTTCCACAAAATACGATGGTTTATTAGGGTACAACATACTTTATTAGTTAGATTTAGTTCGGGAATATATAATCTTAAACGATGTGATCCATAAATTTGTAGATAAGATCTATACAAAACCATCTGCGCTTTTAGAAAGCGTAAATATGATTGGTAAATCCAAAAATCTAGGATTTAGACTCGATCATTTGAACAGAGAAGAGCTTGCCAAATTAAAATAACTTTTAAACAAATACAAACACATTTTTTATAGAGAAGGTGATACACTAACATTTACAAATAAAATAAAACATAAAATTAAGACCATACATGAGGATCCTATATATGTCAGATCCTACAGGTATCCCCAAATACACAACTTAGAAGTGGACAAACAAATAAAAGAAATGTTGCAGCAGGGTATAATTTGCCACAGTAAGTCACCATATTCTGCACCAATTTGGATTGTTCCAAAGAAATTGGATGCGTCTAAGGTGCAAAAATGGCGAATTGTAGTAGACTATCGAAAGTTGAACGATATCACTGTGAGTGACAAGTATCCCATTCCGATTATGGATGAAGTACTTGACAAACTTGGAAAATGCATGTATTTTAGCACTATCGACTTAACAAAAGGATTCCATCAAATTGAAATGGGTCCAGTTGATAGAATGAAAATGGCTTTTTCCACGCAGAACGGGCATCTCGAGTTCTTACGTATGCCGTTCGGGCTTAAAAATGCACCATCGACATTCCAAAGACTGATGAACACAGTCTTGGATGGCTTGATCGGAAAAATCTGTATGGTTTACCTTGACGATATTATTATATTTAGCACCTCGCTTCAACAGCACATCGAAGCTCTTGAAAAGGTATTCCATAGGCTTGATGAAGCAAATTTAAAAGTACATATCGACAAGACAGAAAATTGGAAATTTAGCCTTAAACATTTCCAATATTACTATAGAAACTTTAATACAAATAGTCTTGCCCAATTCGCAGAGTTTTGCAATTTTGTATTCGAAGTCAACATCCACTTCACGTCAGCGCAAATGTTTACTAATATCTTTAAATAGCTACTACCAACAGTTGCATTTTTTTACTGAATAAGGGGTCATTTAATTGCTATGCAAATATAGATAGACCTTTTTAAAATTTTGAATTTTTCAATATTTTTTTAACATTTTGTCATACGAGTGTCAGTTTGAAAATAGACTTATATATTATTATTTCAATATAGCACATACATACTTTTATTTATTTAAATAAATCAGAGCGTGTGTTTATTAGAAAAGAAAATATAAACAAATTTATTTATGAAAAAACATCAAAAGCAAAACACAAAAATGAGGAAATTTTAATGGTGGTCATATACGTGTTTAAATTGAAAAATAGATTCTGGACATTTGTTCGAGCCGCAGTCAACTCATTCGTCTTACAAAATTGACCGAGTCATGCAAATATTTATTCACCTTTCAAAAATTCCCTACGTTTTAAGATATATAAAAAAATCTGCCCTTTTCCCCTACCTTTTATAGCCAAAAATTTCTACATGCAGGGAATTTTCCCTACATGTGGCATCACTGCTTCAAATGCTTGTGCGGAATGTAGTAATTAGCGGTTATGTTAAAGTATTGTCATCATCCAAATCTATCATACTGAAGTAATAGGAGCAAACAAAATTAATTTTACATTTCTTGTACTCTCTAAGTTCTTCCGTATCGCAAAGGTTGTCACTGCACACAGTGTTTCGACTATATGGAGTCAGGTGGAAATAATAGTAAAGCTGCACCGATTTCCCTGAATCTTGACATGTTCTCTAGTTTTACTTAGAAATAGAGAATAATGAAATTTTGTAAAGATCGAATAATTGCCACGCCCTCTACTCTTGCGGGCGGAAACATTAAATTTCGTCCGATTTCGATGAAATTTAGTTTGCAGTCTTTATTTTATTAGAAAAACCTAAATATAAAAGATGGGAAAGATTGGATCGCTATAACGTCCAAAACTCACAAAAGATGTGGGCCCAGTCATTAAATGTGATGGGAATTTTGGTTAATTTTTGTTTCCTGCTTTCCACTCTCAGAAAACAAAGGTTATGCTATAAAATGACTTAGGTGTAAATACTCGCTTTTTACCCAATGTTTAATGAGATTTTTACATTGTTCGAAAAATTCTTTTCGCGAAATTGTGCAAAAAGAAGCTGAAAATCAAAAATTAAGAAAATCAAAAATTACATATATCTGCATAGTCGCGCGCAAAGATCAAATTATATATCCGAAAACTACATGAAATTCTCTAAAACATTCGTCTAATTTCAAAACCTGACGAACTGGTACCCACACTTTTTTTTACTAATAATCTTTAGCATCTACATTTTAAAGTAAATTTTTTGGTAAGAAAGTAGGAAAGTACCAAATAAATGACAAATACCTTCACCTGAATATTCCACGACATTTAAATAATTGATTACAGTTGAAAAAGGAACACTTTATTTAATGGGTTAATCGCCAAAGGCAACTAAACTGATTAGTAGGTACCGCGCCCATTCCCGTATTTTTTTGGAAATGTATCGTTCATGAGAAGGGAGGTGAGTAAATAATGTAAACTTTGGTATTTATGACTTTTACTTTTCCCTCTCTAAGTCCAACCGGTTTTTTTTTATCAACCTGACGTAGCGTCACGTGACATAAATTTCCATCGTTATATTTTTTTTAATACCCAACAAGCAAAATAAACTTAAAGAAAGTTTTTTTAAGTTTTCAATCATAAACATTAAGCTTACAAAACGTTGATTTTTTGTTTATAAAACGCTTGAAAGTAAGCGTAGTATAATCGAAAAGGAACATTGGTTATAAGCGTAGATATATAAACTTGTAATAAATGTTCAAAAGAAAGCTTTTTATAAGCGTAAAAGTGTAAACTTATAATAAAGGTTCAAAAAAAGTTTTTTATAAGCGTATGAATATAAACTTACTCAAAATTTTCAAAAGAAAGCTTTTGATAAACATTTTTATAACCCTTTATTTAAAGATATTTCATTAAAAACTCATACATAGATTGCTTAACATCTAGAAACTAAACGAAATGCGAATTTTCGGCGGACTCATCTACAGTCGCGAAAATATAAATAGGGAATAGACATTTTAGCATACAAATTCACAATAACACATACAAATTAAGCATAAAAAAGTTAATTATTACATCTTGTTGCGTGCTTTCAATTACTTGCGGTTATTGGCAAATTGGAAAAGCGACATCGATGCAGCTATATATTCCGCTTCATCGCCGCCATTCTCATTGATGAACTTTTCTGAAAAAATTTAATACATTTTTAATTGAATGTTAAACTAAGAAAGGATAAGGGGAATTCATCATTTGAAGACTCGAATGCTCCACCGATTAGCGCAGCGGGTCCTGGATTGGACTTTTTTTACCACATCGGTTTTATTTAATTTTTTCTTTTAATATATATTTTAAAAAACGTAAACACGTCACTTACGATTGAAAAAATTTTGTATTTACTACTTCATGTCGTTGGCATTTACATTTCATTTATAAGTTTAAGTTATTTACAAACATTCGCTCTCAAAACTTATTAAAGGTTTATTTGAAAAAACTTTTAATAAGCTTAATATTAAAAATGCTTATTTAACGCTTATTATAGCAAACTTAATTTAAGTTATTTTTAAAAAACGTGTCCTGAATTGCTTGTTGGGTATTGCTTTTAAATGAATTTTTAACACAAATAAAAAATGTATTTTATGTAGAATATTCTTTATATTTTGACATCAGCGCCAATTCAGGGTGAATTTGTTGGAAATCTATGACTTATTATGTTTCAACTACATACGCCAAATTCGAACCAAATCGGACCATAAATACGGTTTTTCGAAATATCTCAACCTTTGCGCCACCTAGGAAGACCATTTTACGCAAACAAGATTCTACCTAAATAGCCAGTAGATATTT
>NW_023458619.1:9884-25621 GCF_013731165.1 Rhagoletis pomonella | reverse complement strand
TTTTACTATTGCGTAGTCTAGCTGCAACTCTTTTTCAGTCTGTTCAAGATGTGCTACCAGGGAAAGACATAAGCTTTTTCGTGTGATTTCTTGAGATAAATGGCGCAGGGCCCTTGTGCCATTTGACAACGCTGCTAGTTCTACCAAAAATCCTTCCATGTCATAGTAGATATTTAGGTTGATATGGCTGTTGAGTCTATTCTTTCAAAATGAATGCCAAGCCTTGATCCAAATCGCTTATTTTGAAGTTCAGCTCCTAAAGCCAATGGTAAGATGAGTAAGGTAATCAGAAGTGTAGCAAGTCCTTGGTGTAAGGAAGGATTATTCCTCCTTGATGGAATTTTGTCTTCCTCAAGCAGATTGTTGCGTGACGGTCGCTCTGTGGCATCATTTGTTTCCTTGGGCAAGGGTATAAGCCGATGAATAGGCCTCTTGCAAGTGCCACTACCAGTTTTTACATCAGCCACTCTCACTACACCGTCGTTTCCTTCATATACATTGATGATTCTTCCTAATGGCTACTGCAGTACCGGTGCGTTGTCTACTTTGATGATCACCATGTCACCTACGTTGATGTTGTTGTGTTGTGCCTTCCACTTATTTCGCAGCTGAAAGTCCGATAAATATTCGCGGGACCACCGATTCCAAAACTCGCGTTCGAGGTGAGAAACAAGTTTCCATCTTGTTAATAAATTTGTTTGCTGTGGCCTACACGTTGGATCAACTTGGGCATTAAGGGGTTCTCCTGTGAGGAAGTGGCCTGGAGTTAAAACTGTTAGATCGATAGAATTGTCGGACATTGGGCTGATTGGTCTGGAATTTAGGATTCCTTCCACCTCGATGATTACCGTGTCCAATTCTTCATACGTTAAGGACGCTGTCGAGGTGCTTCTTATTAGTAGATGCTTAGCTAAGTTTACCGCTGCTTCCTATAAACAGCCAAAATGTGGAGTCCTAGGAGGTATAAAATGAAATGCACTGCACTGCTTTACCATTGATTCTCGTGATGAGTTTCCATAAACAACGTCAGTAAGTTCAGAAAGCTGGTTTATCGCGCCTACAAAATTAGTTGCGGTGTCACAATAAATTTTGACAATGTCCTCTTCGGCTTATAAGTCATTTTAAGGCACCAATAAATGCATCCGTCGTTAAGTCGCTGACTAATTCCAAATGCACTGCCTTTGTGGCAAAACAGAAAAATACCGCTACATAGGCCTTTTGTGGTTTCTTTTCCCTTATTTTGAAGAGAACCCAAAATGGCCCGCAGAAGTCCACGCCTGAGTTGATGAATGGTTTTGCTGGAGTTACTCTTGTTAAAAGCAAGCTCCCCATAATTTGACTCATTAGTTTTGGCTTAGCTTTGGTGCATCTTACACAATTGATCGCGTCAGAAATTTTCCCTTAATAGGCCAAAATCTTTGCCTTGTGTAAGCTAAGAGCGCTTGAGGTCCACAATGACGGTTTTCTTTATGAATCATTTGTACTAGTAATTTGGCGAGTGAATTGTTATGTGGAATTAACATAGGGTGTTTGGCATCGTATGCAAGTTCTGATGCTTGTAGACGCCCTCCAACTCGGATAATGCCATTATTGTCCAGAAACGGTGACAGGCTGCGGAAATAACTGTTTTTGCGAACTTCTTTGTATTTTTAAGGTGCTTAAGCTCTTCCTCAAAGTCCAATTGCTGCATTGTACGAATGATTACCACAATCCAATTCGTGTACGGCCAAGGAAATATCTGACTGCCGCGATTGGTTTCTGGCCTGGTTGATAAATCTCAGCATGTAGCCTATCACTCTTTGTAATGTTTTGAAAGAGCCATTGTGTCGAATGCTATAAAGTACGCTTCCTTCATGTCCAGTGGTTGCAACAGCGACTGATGTCACCCTTTTCTGTTCCATGTTGATACCTTCGTCGATTACTGATAATGCCTTGGAATACTTTGAAGGCCAAGTGTCTTCTTTACCAAGTAAGATTGTTGGCCCATAAAACCACATATTGCAGGTTTCTAGTCTCCCCGGCGGCAGTCCTCGTGATATAATGTCAGCTGGGTTGTCTTTTGAGCTTATATGCCGCCATTATTCAGCGGTAGTGTTTTCATGAATAACAGCTATACGGTATGCTGAGGATGAGTTAATTCCAATGCCAACACGATTTGTGAATCAGTCCAAAAGTATGTAGCCACATCGTCCAGCTTAAGGTCTGATTTGACCCTTGTAGTTAGTTGAGAACCCAGTACTGATGCACAGAGCTCAAGCCGAGGAATAGTTTGCCGTTTCAAGGGTGCCACACGTGATTTTGCATAGAGCAGCCTTACTTGTACACGTCCTTCATCCATCTCGGATCTAGTGTAAATCGCAGCACCATACGCCTTTTCTGATGCGTCAGAGAAGACATGAATTTGAATTTTTGCTAAGATGTATCCTTCAAACACGTGCCGTGAAACTTGCATGTTGTCCAATTTTTGCAAATCATTTCGAAATGTGGTCCATCTCTCATTCAAATCGGCTGGTAATGCTTCATCCCATGTCAGTTTCAGTTGCCAGAGATCATGAATAAACATTTTTGCCATGACTACAATTGGTGCTAGTAACCCCAACGGATCGAAGAGCCTTGCAAGATCGGCGCTGACTGAGCGTTTCGTTGCAAGACTACAGCTCCCAAGGCATACCTTTACGCAGAATCGAATTAGGTATCCATGTTAACCCCAACGTTTTAATAGTTTGATTGATGTCATTGTCAAAGTCTATGTCAACTTCTTGTTCCTCCATGCCAACATTTTGCAGTAATTGTGAGTGATTGGCGCACCATTTTCTTAGGTTAAGACCACGTTGTTTTAAAATGTGTATCAGTTGCTGTTGGATTTCCATCGTCGTAGTTAAGCTGTCTGACCCACCAATTCCGTCATCTACATAAAAATTGTCCTGTAGAAACTCATCACCAAGAGGATATTGTAATGCATTTTCTTTTGCAATTTTCTGCAAACATTTGTTGGCGAAATATGGTGCAGATTTTGTCCCATATGTGATTGTATTTAGCTGATAATGCTTTATTAGTAGGCTTGAATCCTTTCGCAAGATGATAAGTTGGAATTTGCGCTCGTCCGGTTGAATGAGAATCTGTCGATACATTTTTTCTACATCTGTGGTGAAGACGAACCTGGGCAAACGGAAGCGAAGTAAAATGGTGGAAAGCTCGCTCTGAACAGTGGGTCCGGTATACATGAGGTCGTTCAAAGACATGCCAGTGGACGATTTTGCTGATGCGTCGAACACCACACGTAATTTTGTAGTGCGGCTTTGGGGTCTCACAATGCAATGGTGAGGAATGAAGTAGCTAGGTTTAATGATGGAATCAATATCCACTTGCGTCATGTGCCCCAAGTTCTCATATTCCTCCATAAATTGTACATATTGATTCTTTGTCTGGAGCGATTTTGCCAGTCGACGTTCTAAGGCCAGGAATCGATTCTACGCCATCGCATAGGATTCCCCTAAGGCCTCCGGATTTTCATGGAATGGTAGCCTTACCATGAATCTCCCATTTTCATTGATGAGTATATGTTGTGCGAAATGAGCTTCGCACTGTTTTTCTGCTACGGAATGTTGTTTTCTTACGGTTGCAACATCCTCAAGTTCCCATAATCGAGCAATGGCTGCATCTAAATTGATGTCATCGTTGGTACAGATTCCACATATTGCATTTGAGATGTAGTTGCCACCAACTTTTCCCGCGATGATCCATCCCAGCACTGTATTTTGCAGTATGGGTAGGTCATCTGACAGTTTGATTTGCCCTGCTGCCATCAGTTGGTGGTAGAATTCCGCCCCCAACAATATATCAATTTTGTCAGGACGATTGAATGATGGATCGGCTAACATGATGTTCTCAGGTATTTGCCATTCGTCGATCTTGATTTCTTGCGATGGCTGCGGGGATATAATCTGCGGCAATACCGCTGCCTCTAGCCGCGTTGTAAAGTTGTTGATCCGAGTCTGTAGCGCCACATCTCTGTAGGGAAAACACGAACTAGTGAACCAGATTTCTAGTTCAATGAGTACAGGGTACTCATTTAAAAGCGCAAAACTCTCGCAAACTGGGCAAACTGTGCAATTTAAAACCCTCGCAAATGAAATGTCAAAATTTGTATGGAAAGCTATTTGCACAAAAAGGGCAAGTTTGCGTGGAAAGTTTGTCGCGCAAATTTGCGCAGTGTGATGTGCAACCCTCAATCAACTATTTTGTTTAATTTAATTTTGATTTGTGCTCAACGCTTTTTCATAAGACTTAAATATTTTCTTAAATTCGAGTTTAAATTGTTCATATTTATAAATTGAGCATTGTCAAATAATTAAATGTCTGAAATTGCACAGAATATAAAATTTTCCTCATGAAACACACTGCGCAAAGTTGCCCAATTGCCCAAATATGAAAGTTGCGCGAATAGATGAGTACCCTTATTATCACTTTCTCACTAAATTTATTTAAAAATGCAAGCCACCGGAGCTACCTTTTTTAAGAAAAGACAAATTAATTTTTTTTTTTGCAATCCAGCAAAGCTACCTTAATACAGCCAGTCAATAAAGTTTAGGTACAACGAATTTTGTACAATACGGGCAACTATTTTTTAAATATTTTAGTTTTCGGTATTTTTTTTATAAAAATATGGTCAATTCTACAACAAAATCCCCAAAAATCAGAGTTCTAAATCTTGTGCAAAATTTAAGAAAATTCTGCAAAATTTCATTAAAGTAATTCACTTTCTATTTACGCTCTCTACAAAAAGTTGAGTTTACAGTTTTTTAGCCCATTCAATTTTAGTATAATGAAGTGCAAGTATGAGGAAGCTAGGACTTACCAAACAACACCAAAAAATTGCTCTAAATATCAATGGTAAGTCCTAGCTACCTCAAACTTGCACTTTGTTATACTAAAATTGAATGGGCTAAAAAACTGCGTACTTAACTTTTTTCTAAAGAGTGTAAATTGCAATATTTGGATGGAAATTTTCGGAGTTTTCTTTAATTTTACATAAGGTTTGGAACTCTGATTTTTGGGGTTTTTGGTGTAGAACTAACCATATTTTTATAAAAAATTAGGGAAAAATAAAATATTTAAAAAATAGTTGCCGGTATTGTAAAAACTTCGCTGTACCTAAACTTTATTGACTGACTGTATATCTTATTTAAGTTAAGTACGACAAAAACTTTCGAAGTACCTCATATACATATAAGCTTAAAAAGAACTGAATTTACTTAAAAATCCATATGCTTAAATTTAGACAAGTAAGACAAAGTGAACTAATATTTTTACTTTTAAGCAGAACGCACTTTTGTTTTTTACTTACTACTTAAGTTTAATACTACTACTACTACTAATGTGGTTTATAATTTTTTAATAAATGCGTTTAAACATTTGTGATGGTATTGTCCTTCCTTCAACCGATCGTATTTAATATAAAAGGGAAATGTTTCGACAAGCCTGATTAGAAATATATTTCTAAGGTGACGAATTTATAACAGGTTGGGAACTACATATAAAAAATGGATGCAGATCGAACTAGATCTCATCTGTCGAATTAGGAACTGGTTTGGAACTAAACAAAAGGGGATGCAAAACGAACTAGATCTCATCTGTCGAATTTGGAACTGGTTCGGAACAAGAGCCAAAGGGATGCAACGGGGGACAATTGACACTTCCTAGGACATCGTAATGTTAAATTCGCCAGTGCATGCAAAAGAGAATTAACGCGTACTAGTCATGGTTCCAAACGCACTAGAACTGAACCAGTTCCGCACTAGTTCGTTTCCCTACAGAGATTGACTCGATGCTGTATCTTAGTACTCCTCGACCCGATGCCACTAATGGAGATTGATGATGGTTTAGCTGAGATGCCAAGACGTTTAACCAATCGTTCAGTCACAAAATTAACTTGTGAGCCTGAATCGAGAATTGCCCGACACTGCACTTCTGTTCCGATTCCTCTAACTTTCACCATGGCAGTACTGAGTAGTACATATGTGTTTGACTTTGTGTGCTTTGCGGTGGTAAGTGACGCTGCTTCGTCTTTTGATGGCGTTGATTTGCGATTCGTTGCCTTGTGTTGAAGTGGCTACTGATGTAATGTCTTTGCCCACATCCTTTTTGGTTTTAGGCAATTGTGGCAATATTTCTGCTCTTGTATGAACTGAAAACGTGCCGATGGAGACTGTTGTAAAAATTCCTTGCAAGAAAATAATGGATGTTTTCCTTTTTTGTACATGCTGCAAGTGTCATTTCTATGACCTTTGGATGTGACTGAAGTGAACACCTTTGCAGTTGAGCTTGTAGATTTGTCTTTGCCAATCATCGCTTCCATGGATTGAAAGTGTTTCTCCACAAATTGCAGGAATTCCTTGAGTGTTTGTACCTCCCGTGGCTTTGATAACGATTGTTCGTACCGCAAAGGAGTCGGTTGATCCAGTTTCTTTAGTAGAAGGGGGAGCAGAAGTGGATCCCATGTTGATGTGTCTATCTGCAAATTTTGCAATGCTAATAGACATTCTTGTGTTGTGTCATGCAGTTTTTTGACATTGTCCATTGATGTGCTTCCAGGTGTAGTAGTTAGCTCATGTACTAACTTGCACACCAGCAAGCGTTTGTTGTTGTAACGCTCCAGAAGCATGAGCCAAGCTGCATCAAAATTCTCTCCTGTTGATGCGAAATGTTTCTGAACTTTTGAAAGAGGTTGATTTATTACCAGTTGCGAGAATAGGTCATGAAATTATTGCCATTTTAAATAGGTGCCATCGAATTTTGGAATTATTATCTTCGGCAATGAAATGGATTGCAGTTTAATCGGAAGTTGGTTTGAAGATCGCTCAGTATGGGAGTCACTTTTAGCTGCTTGCAAAGTACTCCATACCTTTTCTTCAAGTGAAATGAAGTTATTGACCTTGTAGCCCTGCTCGATTGGGTTGTCGAACATCTCATATATCCTGAAGTGAATGGTTTCTATATTTTCCCACAGCTTATTAATTATTGGAACACATTGTGGTGAAACGTTGTCTTTCAGTAACCGTCGCAACGAGACCATCATTACCCCTTGTCTGCGAACTAGTTTAGTGTACTCGTTGGAAGCTGCCTGTTTGGTTCCAGTATCACGCCGTGCTTCTGTGTTGACTTTTGAAGCTGAAGCATCATGTTGGTACGTACTTCCTTCATCAGTCATTAAGCGCAATTCTCTCGTCGGGGTTTGAGCCAATTGAAGCACTGCGGACTCGAAAATCTCCTTGTACTGATTTATAATTTCCATTATATTGTTATAGTAGTCCTTTGTAAAGTAGTCGTGATCCAGCTGGGGGTTTTAAAGCAGTCGAAGTTTGTTGTCAGTTGTTTCAAACTTCGACCACTCGCTGTCCAGCCTTCTCAATCGTTCTTCGTAATAGCTGACTTACTGCTTCCGGGATTGCGGGTCCTTTTTAAAGTTTCGGACAATTGATTCAATATTGCCGCCCGTTTCTCTTTGTTGTCTGGCCAAATCCTCGAAACGATACATTTTTCATTCTTTTAGTTTAGTTTTGTGGCTCCTTATGACCACCAGAATGTTCAGAATAATAGCGATTACGCCAAGTTCGAACACTGTTGTTTTATTGAATTAATGATTACGTTTTCATACAATCTAAATGCTTAGGTGGACCTGTAGGGAAACGAACTAGGAACTGGTTCGGTTGTAGTGCGTTTGGAACCATGACTAGTACGCGTTAATTCTATTTTGCATGCTAGCGACTGGCGAATTTAACATCGCGATGTCCTAGGAAGTGCCAATTGTCCGCCGTTGCATCCCTTTGGCTCTAGTTCCGAACCAGTTCTAAATTCGACAGATAAGATCTAGTTCGTTTTGTATCCCTTTTCCTATAGTTCCGAACCAGTTCCAAATTCGACAGATGAGATCTAGTTCGTTCTGCATCCCCTTTTCTTTAGTTCCAAACCATTTCCTAATTCGACAGATGAGATCTAGTTCGATCTGCATCCATTTTTTATAGTTCCCAACCTGTTATAAATTCGTCCCCTTAGATCTACATTTCTAATCAGGCTTGTCGAAACATTTCCCTTCTATATTGAATACGATCGGTTGAAGGAAGGACAATACAATCACAAATGTTTAAACGCATTTAGTAAAAATTTATAAACCACATTAGTAGCAGTAGTAGTATTAAACTTAAGTAGTACTTAAAAACAAAAGTGCGTTCTGCTTAAAAGTAAAAATATTAGTTCTTTTTGTCTTACTTGTCAAAATTTAAGCATTTAAAGTAAATTCAGTTCTTTTTAAGCTTATATGTATATGAAGTACTTCGAAAGTTTTTGTCGTACTTAACTTAAATAAGATATACAGTCAGTCAATAAGGTTTAGGTATAGTGAACTTTTTACAATACCGGCAACTATTTTTTAAATATTTTATTTTTCCCTAATTTTTTATAAAAATATGGTTAATTCTACACCAAAAACCCCAAAAATCAGAGTTCCAAACCTTATGCAAAATTAAAGAAAACTCTGCGAATTTCCTTCCAAGTATTGCAATTTACACTCTTTAGAAAAAAGTTAGGTACTCAGTTTTTTAGCATATTCAATTTTAGTATAACAAAGTGCAAGTCTGAGGTAGCTAGGACTTACCATTGACATTTAGCAATTTTTTTTGTTGTTTTGTAAGTCCTAGCGTCCTCATACTTGCACTTCATTATACTAAAATTGAATGGACTAAAAAACTTTTTCTAGAGAGCGTAAATAGAAAGTGAATTATTTTAATGAAATTTTGCAGAATTTTCTTAAATTTTGATTTCTGATTTTTGGGGATTTTGTTGTAGAATTTACCATATTTTTATAAAAACTTACCGAAAACTAAAATATTTGTTTTTGTTATTTTTATGCCTTATAACAATTATATTCAACATTTTTTATTGAGCTCGAGGCCGTTTTTTAATGAAAATTTATTGTGGAAAAGCAACAATAATTTGAAAAAATGGTAGAAGTGATAGCTATTTCGGAAATCACCACATTTCCTCATCAGACTTCTTTCAGTAGGATTCGAATCGAGAATCCCACTGAATCAGCCAGTTGCCTATGCACCGTGCTAAGTACGCCTTGTAAATTATCGTTTGCTTTTTTCCACTATTTTCATTTTTGTTATGCCAACGCAATCAGCGCAGCTATTCCGCTGCAATTCACTTGATCATGTGGTTGTTGGTATTGTTGGTTTTTGCTAATAATTCTATTTTTAGAATGTTTAACTTTTAGGTGTGCTCGTCCTTAAGTTATTTGTTTTTGTTATTTTTTTGGCCTTATAACAATTGTATTTAACAATTTTTATTGAGCTCGAGGCCGTTTTTTAACGAAAATTTATTGTGGAAAAGCAACAATAATTTGGAAAAATGGTAGAAGTGATAGCTATTTCGGAAATCACCACATTTCCTCATCAGACTTGTATTGTAAAAAATTCGTTGTACCTAAACTTTATTGACTGACTGTATTAAGGTAGCTGTGATGGATTGCATAAAAAAAATTAATTTGTCTTTTCTTAAAAAAGGTAGCTCAGGTGGCTTGCATTTTTAAATAAATTTAGTGAGAAAGTGGTAATTATTTTGACACTTTTTTTTAAATGCCTCTTTTTCTGCAACTGCATTGCCTTTCTCAATTGTCCTTCAGGATCTTGGCCTTTGTTTATGGAATCGCTAAGTATAATGATTGTTAAGCAACTCAAAAACTATACCAGCGTGATTACCAACGTATCCTTTTGAGAGGTAGCCGCACCCTTATAAAAGGAATAAGACCCAAACTTTTCAGGTAAAAATTTCAGTAGGTTGCGTCTTTATGGCCTTTTCAATTTTATAAATTATCAATATTTTTAAGTGGAAAAATAAAACTGAAAATTAATGATAATCTCTGCGCGAAAAAATAAAAATTATAAAATAATCATTATTTGTTTGAGCGTAAAAATAAAACTCAATAATAATTCATAAAATAATTATTAAATGCTGATTTAATATATTTTACTCATAATGATTACCTTCCCTGCTTTTAAAATTTAAAATAGAATAGTTTCACTACTTTTGGACTGGTGCGGAACTAGTTCGTTTTTGGCGAAAAAGAATTAGTACTGAACTAGAAATCTGGTTCACCAGTTCATGTTTTCCCTACAGGGGATGGTTCCGTGCGCAGAAGTGGAAAATTTTGACTGCCATTCACCTGGGAGTGACCAGAAGCGATTCTTGTGCGTACGGTTCAAATCGCAGCTCACAACGTCCTGATATTTATATCCACGTATCCTCTGTGTAGCAACCGAACACCCGTTTGGGAGCGATCTAAAGTGAGAAGGCGTAAAATTTCGCGTGCGCTGGGTTTGGGTCCGGCCACGTTAAAACCCCGCCCAATGAAAAATAAAAAAACAGCCTCGGATGAGACCCCCATTTTCTGATGACCACGGCAAACGTATAAAGGACTATGATTTAAGGGTATCCGGACCCTTAATGGGGAAAGTGCTTCTGCCCGGCTGGTTGATGCCCGCGGGAAGACAAAGGCTGACATCACCGCCATCCCAGAAATGCGATGGACGCGGCAAGGAAAACTAAGCGTGAAGCCTTGTGACGTCTAATACAGTTGCCACGTAAAGGAGCGCAAATTCGGTGTTGGATTCGTGGTAGGAGAGAGGCTTCGTCGCCGAGTACTGGCGTTCACCCCGGTGAACGAACGTCTAGCCATAATCCGCATCAAAGCTAGATTCTTCAACATCTCGCTCATCTGCGCCCACGCCCCGACGGAAGAGAAGGATGATGCGTCCAAGGATCTCTTCTATGAGAGCTTGGAACGTACATATGAGCGCTGCCCCCAACACGATGTCAAAATTGTGCTTGGCGATTTTAATGCCAAGGTGGGCAAGGAAGGGATCTTTGGCGCCACTGTCGGAAAATTCAGCCTCCACGACGAAACGTCCGATAACGGACTGAAGCTGATCGACTTCGCCGGGGCCCGAAACATGGTAATATGTAGTTCTAGGTTCCAGCATAAGAACATCCAGCAAGCTACATGGCTGTCTCCAGATCGGAAAACGAGAAACCAATTCGATCATGTTGTGATAGATGGAAGGCGTGCTTCAAGCGTTTTAGACGTACGTACAATCCGAGGGCCAAACATCGACTCGGACCACTATCTTGTTGTAGCCAAGATACGCACCCGCCTCTGTGAAGCAAAATATGTGCGCCCAACAATGCAAGGAAAGATTAACGTCGAAAAGCTGCAATCACAACAGACGGCCAATTTATTCGCCACTCGACTCAAACACCTGCTCTCTGAGAGCACTCTTCAACAATCCGACATACGCGAGCAGTAGAACCACGATTCCCAATCATTAAGTACCGACGCCGAGAAGTAGTTGGATTTCAGCTAGCCCGAAAAACAACTGGTACGATGAGGAATGTCAAGAAACCGCAGAAAAAAAATATGCCGCCTACAGGGCCACGCTGCGATCGGGCGCTACGCGAGCCATGTGGGACCGTTATAGGGAACTGAAGGAAGCGAGATGTATTTGCCGCAATAAGAAGAGAGAGGCCGAAATACGTGAGTGCGAAGAGCTTGAGATGCTGGCCTACAGGAAGAACTCCCGAAAATTCTACCAGAGGGTTGGGCGACTTACGGAAGGTTTCAAGACCGGGGCGAACTCTTGCAAAAACAATAATGGCGACCTAGTGACCGATGTCCAGAATATACTTAAATTGTGGAGGGAACTTTTTTACAACCTACTGAATGGCAGCAGCGCTGAAAGAAGTGAAGAAGACGAACCCGAGTCCCCAGTCGATGATGATGGAGTAGCTGTCCGCCTGACTATGACGAGGTACGAATAGCGATTACGCGGCTGAAAAACAGCAAAGCTGCTGGAGCTGACGGCCTGCCAGCCGAGCTATTCAAGTACGGCGGCGAGGAGCTGATGAGGTGCATGCATCAGCTCGTATGCAGAATATGGTCAGATGAGCGCATGGCCGACGACTGGAATTTAAGTATGCTCTGCCCAATCCACAAGAAAGGCGACCCCGCCATACGCGCCAACTACCGCGGAATCAGCCTTCTAAGCATAGGTTATAAGGTCTTATCGAGTGTATTGTGCGAAAGACTGAAGCCCACTGTTAACGAGCTGATTGGACCTTATCAGTATGCCAAATCTTGGAAAAGACCCTCGAGAATAGGATCGACACACACCATCTATTTGTCGATTTCAAAGCCGCTTTCGATAGCACGAAGAGAAGTTGCCTTTATGCCGCGATGTCTGAATTTGGTATCCCCTCGAAACTAATACGGCTGTGTAAAATGACGTTGAGCCGAGCCGTTTGATACCAAACGAGGTTTCAGACAAGGGGACTCGCTTTCGTGTGATTTCTTTAATCTGATGTTGGAGAAGATAATAAGAGCCGTAGAACTGAACCGCTCAGGCACAATACTTTACAAGAGTGTACAATTGCTGGCGTATACCGACGACATCGATATTATCGGTAAAAACAAGGGCTACGTCTGTTCTGTCTTCTCGGGATTGGATAGAGAAGCAAAGCGAATGGGTCTGGTGGTGAACGAGGACAAAACGAAGTATCTCCTGTCATCACACAAACAGTCAGAGCATACGCGTCGTGGCACCCACGTCACTGTTGACAAGTACAAGTTTGAAAAAGTAGACGACTTCGTTTATTTGGGAACCAGCATTAACACCAATAATAATTTCAGCCTTGAAATCCAACGGAGAATCACTCTTGCCAACAAGTGCTACTTTGGGCTGAGTAGGCAATTGACAAGTAAAGTCCTCTCTCGTCGTACAAAGATCACACTCTATAAGTCACTCATCATGCCTGTGCTGGTGTATGGCGCGGAGCCATGGACAATGAAAGCATATGATGAGGCGGCTCTTGGAGTTTTCGAGAGAAAGATTCTGCGAAAGATTTACGGACCTTTACGCGTTGGTGATGGCGAATATCGCAGACGATTTAACGATGAGCTGTATGAGCTCTACAACAATATAGACATAATGCAGCGAATTAAAATTCAGCGGCTCCGATGGCTTGGCCATGTCGTTCGAATGGGCACAAATGCTCCTGCTCTGAAAATATTCAACGCGGGCCGTGATGCTGGTAACAGAGGAAGAGGAAGGCCTCCTCTGCGCTGGAAAGACCAGGTGGAGAAGGACTTGGCTTCACTTGGCATTTCCAATTGGCGTCAGTTAGCACAGAAGAGAAATGACTGGAGTGCTGTGTTGGACTCGGCCAAAATCGCTTAGGCGGTTACAGCGCCAATAAAGAAGAAGAAGAAGAAATGCTTAGGTAGCTAAATAATAAGGCCATAAAAACTTTAGATCGTTAGCAAAATTATTGTAAAGGCTTTATTCCCACGTTTTGTTTTACATAAGCATAATTAATGCAAATGCTTTATTCCCATGTTTTTGCTGACATAAGCATATTCCACATTTTGTGTCTACTTTCATTTGCGTGCATTAATCAACAATGTCTTATATGTAACTTGACACATGCCAAATTATTTGGCTATAAGAATACACTAAAAGGCATAAAGTGCAAGCTACGCCTAAAAGAATGCAAGCGAAAATTATTACCCTTTTGAAAAAAGCCAATGCAATATTAATATATCGACTTTTCTTATTTAATAACAATATTAGCAATGCCTTGCCTTTGTAACGTAGCGTTCACTACAATACAATAATACACAGCATAATAGAGTAGATACGTACTCCACAGTACCTACATACACCACCGTACATACATACACCGCCCAGCTAGAGAAAAATCCGAAAACCGATCAGAAAAAGGACAAAAAAGTGGATGAAGTGCGGATTTTTGTCCGTTTACTGATTCCATTTCCGGATGCTTTTACGATCCGTTTTCCCACTAAAGTGTGCGGCAGAAACGTACGTACAGACAACAGTATGTGAAACGGATACGTTTTCGGCTGTTTTTTTTTTTAAATTTTGACTTGTAGAATTTTTGGTTCAATACGCTTTCCTTCTGCACTTCACAGATACTTTTTATGGTTCAAAAGAAATAAAATAAAATTAGGAAGCGCCTGAGGGAATTCGAACCCGGCACCTTCTGGAAGCTAACGAATAGCAGCACACTCCTCTGCACGCTCATCCACTGCCGACTACGCATGTATGCTTTCAAATGTTTAGCTTAAGCAAATAAAATACAACTATTGCTTTCAAATGACATCATCTTTTTCGAACGTTTTCCGCATACGAAAATTGATGATAACTGTAAGAGTTTTTTGTTTGCGTTTTCGGATACGGAAAATTGAACTAAACTGCACTGCATACTCCACTGTACATACATAACAACACGTATATATGAGTAGTCCACTTGCGAAGTGCGCTATGTAAATTTTTTTCGATTTTTAGTTTTTGGTGTTAACGTACCAGTATTTAAAGTAGATTCATGTCCACTAACAATACAGTGCAAAATCCTTATATATTCTGAATAAAATAGTATAGTAGTAGTAGTAGTAGTATAGTGCTTTAACCATTCGAAGTTTCTACTCTATGCAGACGATTTGAAAATTTTCAGAAGTGTTACCTGCTTGTCGGATATTTCACTTTTGCAAAGTGACTTAAATAATTTAACTAACTGGAGTCTCACAAATAATTTATCGCTTAATATTAATAAATGTTTTCACATGACTTTTGCTAAAATTCTAAATCCTATTATCTCAACTTATACCATTTCTAACGTTCTCCTATCTGTTGTAAATGAATTTGTGGATCTTGGCCTGGTATTCGACTGAGGAGTTTCCTTTGTCAACCACATAAGTTTTATTATTCCTAAAGCCTATTCTAACTTATCTTTTCTGCGTCGCTATGCGAGAGACCTTAGAAATCCATTTATAACTCTCCAGTTAAATCAAAATTGGAGTATGCGTCTGTAATCTGGAACCCAATTTATTCCACTCACTCCCAAAGAATTGAAAGAGTCCAACGTAGTTTTGTCCGCTTTGCTCTGCAACCTCTTGGTTTTAGTGAGCCTCTTCCGTCTTATGGGGCCCGATGTATGTTAATAAATATGAAATCTCTTGCTTCACGACGCATTATACACTCGCTAATGTTCATTTACGACATAGTCTGTGGCGTCATTAATTGTCCTGATCTCCTTGAGCAGATATGTTTTAACGTTCCCCATCGAGAACTCCGCTTTCGTTATCCGTTTCATGTGAAAACTGCCAAATCTAATTACTTAAATTTCGCCCCTATTATAAGGGCCCTTACTAAGCTTAATAGTATATTTAGTAGCCTCGATATAGATTTCGCTCTTCCTAGATCCTTATTATACCTTTCATGAGCATGAAATGGTATTACAACTTTGGTCAGATGTTTGTAAGTACCAGAACAAAAAGAGATAGACCCATGAAAATGTATACTTATATGATCAGAACGTCGAGCTGAGTTGATTTAGCCATATCCGTCTGTCCGTCTGTCTGTCTGTTTGTATGCAATCTAGTCTCTCAGTTTTCGAGATATCCGGATCAAATTTGGTAGGTGGGCGTATTTTTATAATGTATTAATTATTTGTCGGAACCGGAAGAATCGGACCACTATAACATATAGCTCCCATACAACTGATTGTTCAGATATGAGGTTTTTCATTATAACTTCTCCATTTATGCAGCTACGAACATGAAATTTTGCAATACTTGCACCCATTATCAACAGAATACTTACAGTGAA
>NW_023458619.1:8681-9784 GCF_013731165.1 Rhagoletis pomonella | reverse complement strand
CAAAATTTTGATATAATAAAAAGCAAATAGATAACTAAAATAAATTAACATAAAATAAAAACAGCATAGATTCAACTAAAATATTTTAAATAAATATGAAAAATCATAACAAATTTGTTTATTTATTTATGGCCACTACATAACAAATATAAATAAATAATAATAAAACAATTAATAATGAACCTAAAGGAAAAGAGAAAGTAGAAAAGTAAAAGAAATTATTTTAAATACCTAAAACGTATTGAAAACCAGAACTTAAACTTATATAGGTTTAACTCAGCTTACCCGATTTAGTTAATTTAACTTTTGCGAAATACCAGAAAGTTTACCTAGAATTAACTTACTTACGTACTTACCTGAATTTATTTACTTGCTATTAATTACAGTACCTTTACTTACCAGGCGTACCTACCAGACCTACCTTAACAAACTTATTTTAAATATACATACCTGCTGGACTTACTTTACTAATATACTTACCCGTATTAAATTTACTTAAGTTCTAATTACCTCAGAGTTAAGCACGCGATTTAGATGATAGGATTTTGATGCTAGGAATTAGTTTTTAAGAAATGATAGGGTTAAGAACATATAGCTTTTAGGAAATAGATATAAGACAATGAATTGTCAATAAATTTTTAAAAGTAAATATAAATAAAAATAGTTTTTTTCTTAGTTTGGATTTCTTGGATCCTTTTGCTTTTCAGTTTTAATTTAAATATTTCATTTTAAGGTTCTTTTTCAGATTTTTTTTTTTGTAATTTTTTTTTTTGATTTTTGACTTTTTTTATGTGTCCGTCCGATACTCCGGCCATGCCGGAAGCGAAGATGTTTGACAGGCGTAACTTTTCTCTGGTATGGCGCAGGGAACAGTGGTGAATGCAAGGGTCTAAAAATTGTAAAAGAAAAGTGATGTTTTTCCTTGTTTGTATCTCATTGAAACGTACGACTGGCACATATGTGACGTATGGAAATATCCCATATCCAAGAAGTCAGATTTAAAAGTTCAAAGTTTTGATAGAAATTTGTTGCATTTTTCTAAAATTTGTATTAAGTTTGCAATTTTGATTAATGTATGCATATGGTTTTGTTCAAAGCATGAA
>NW_023458619.1:5644-8581 GCF_013731165.1 Rhagoletis pomonella | reverse complement strand
AAAAATGCAACTGTTGGTAGTAGCTATTTAAAGATATTAGTAAACATATGCGCTGACGTGAAGTGGATGTTGACTTCGAATACAAAATTGCAAAACTCTGCGAATTGGGCAAGACTATTTGTATTAAAGTTTCTATAGTAATATTGGAAATGTTTAAGGCTAATTTTCCAAGTTTTTAAATGTAGAGCTCTTTTCTGCTTTATGTTTAATCAGCTGAACTATCTGACGTGACGTTACCTGGCGTTACGTTTCTCAAATTTCAATTGAGAAATTTTTGTTAATATTGTTCTGGAAAGAATTTTTAACGGGAAGTAAATATGCATTTTATGTCGAGCGTACTTTTTGTTTTGACATAAGCGCCACCAGTTAAGCTTTTTTTTTGCAGATCTATGTCTTATTACGCTTCAACTAAACATGCCGAATGTGAAACAAATCAGAGCATAAATGCGGTTTTTCAAAATATCTCGACCCTGGCGCCACCTAACGAGACCCATTTTGGCCAAATCGGCCTATAAATAAGTTAGATATAGGACTTTTAATTTTTATGCGGTAGACTTTAAGTCCTCGGACTTATTCAGTTGCAAAATAGGATCCCCTTTGCCGTTTTTCTAACGGACGGTTTCACTAAGTCCTTTCAAGCCCTTTTCACCTGTCAGCCTTTTCAAAATGTCAGCATAGGAGCATTACCCAGTGGATTTGATCACAATGGCGTCTGGTCGCGTTATTTTTTTGGCGATTTGGATTAGTTACTACAGTCCAAGCATTGTTATTGTTGGTTGACATGTTGGCAGGGCGCCGTTGTGTGTAGTGTAATAAACGACAAGAAATGTGTTGTGGCGCAGTCGAGCGCTTATCGAATATTCCTCTTTATTAATTATTTATTTTCTAATTTATACATATTTAAACTTATTTAATTCTATGTTTTCTTATTTACTATAATACATATTTATTATACTTCTTACATACTAGTCTTACAAACACATGTATGTGCAGCCAAACACTTATGCACGTTGGCTTAGCTTAGCAAAATATGCTTATGGGAGAATGCAGTGAAAGCAGAAATCAAGCATTCAATAATATTTCGCGTGAGCCACAATTTGTTTGCATTAGCGACAAAATAAGTTTAATGCACTTTTGGCGCGTGTGGAACTTTATTATGTAGATATGCATTTCTGATACACTACACCCCCTCTCTTTAAAAGAATGCTTATACATTTGTGAGGTAAATGTATAAGCATTCTATTTCAATTAAAATTTATGACATAACTACAAATTACTTAAGTTCGTTTACATGAAAGTGTTTACGTAATTACCATGATTCAATAATTAAAGGTATTGTAAGAAAAACTTTCTCTCGCTCTAATTTTATCAATGACACTCCCACCCTACTCCTAAAAACAAAAACAGTGATATTTCTTTTCTAAATTTCTTTGCAAGTTTTAAGAACATTTTTAAATTGTTAGTAGTGAAATTTTTACTTTTTAAATTTGAAGAACTGTTTGTTCTTCATTCGCTGGCGCCAACAAATCAAAATGGGTGAGAATCGTTGGACTACAAAAATTCAATGTAGGCTAAAGAGACGAAATTCCCTTAAATGCCGAAATGTATTTGTCGATATTCATGGAGACCTCTTGATTCTGCCAAGTCGCTGTAAAGTAAAGCATGCAATGGTTTTGGTAAATGAGCCAACGAAGGTATTTAGGTATCATCCTCCACAACATAATCCTGGTGTCTCCGAATGAGACTTTGACGCAATATAACATTGCCAAACCGCATCCATAGGCCCAATCGTCACACGACAGCTCGGTTTAGTCAATGGCGCGATGTATGTAATTGCACACTTAAAAGGTGTACGCACGAGGCGAATGTTGGCTGGCGACCAACTTTGTTGAAAGCGATTAGTTGAAAGTAGAATGCAAAGTTGAACAATGCAAACGCCTCATTATGGCGAATATTTTTTTTTTTTTTTATATTTTGATATTTTTAATCATTCAAATTTTTTTTCGTGCAACCCGGCGAATGGTTAATATTCTGACAGTTGTATAATCTCCCCAGAACATTAAAAGTGCGACATCAAAGAATTCGAATCACCATATTCGAAACAATCGAGCCATAACCGCGAAGGAAACGTAAGCTCCAAACTTTTTTATCTGCCGTTTTTTTGTTTAATAAATACTGCATATTTTCCACAAACAAATAGCTTCTTCATATCCATCATCTGGCAAACAAATACAACAAAAAAAAAGCTGAAAGTGGACCATCCATTCTCGAGTTATGCGCCATCTAACGTACGCACGTTTGGTATATACATAGAAATATGTATTTTTAATAACAATCGGGGGTTATATTCGATGTAAAGTGTGATTGAATTCTTCCCCTTTTTCTCCTGCTTCCATAAACCAAACCATCCAAAAAAGCTACTTACAAAACCTTTAATAATTGAATCATGCGTAATTACTGAGTTTCTTTTATTTATTGTGTGTGTCTTTTTTTTCATTTATTTGTTTATTTATTCATGCGGTATATTTTTATGACATAATTAGATGTAAAATCGGTTAAAATTTTTATTTTGGTATGAATGTACATTCTTGTTGAAGCTATTTATTTATTCGTGCAGTATATTTCTTTGAAGTGATTAAATGGAAAATTAATTCTAAGTTTTGTGTTTACGCTAACAAACTGAAATGTTCTTATTCTAACAATTTAAGCCTATTTTTATGTATTATGATTTTCTTATTTTTATTACTTAAAGTACAGTTGTTTTCTTATCTATATTTTCTACTCTATAGGACCCTTTGTATTTACTATCTAATTTATGACTATCTAATATATGACATTATGTACATATACATATGTATATATGTTAGAGCGGGTCCATTTGTTGGGGATCAGAAAAAAGGAAAAATCGCATTTGCGGAAAATGCTCTAAGGGTCATC
>NW_023458619.1:4527-5544 GCF_013731165.1 Rhagoletis pomonella | reverse complement strand
TACTACGTTTATACGCACAGAATAATCGACTTAATTGAAAGCGCATTGGCACCGTACACATTTCGTTCTAGTGTCTATACTTACGGCTTTATATCGGCATCAAAGTAACCGTCTTCAAAAGCAAACCAAATCAGCAGTTTTCATTTGACATTTTATAAGTTAACATAATGGGAAGTGATAAAAATCTAGTTTTATTCGGCATTATAAAATCGTGGAAAAGAAAAAGAACGATTATTATTAATCAGCTTTTAATTACTGATGCGATTATTTGGAATTTGAGCGGAACAGCTGATCTCCAATTCGCTTTGATTGAGAGCGGTGTTTATACACTCTTTCTAACTGTCTGGAGAATTAAACTACCGATTTGAAATGGAGTGTGAGCCAAAACACTTCGCTCTTTCAAAGCGATTTGAAATTCAGTTTATACATATGTTTTGAATCGCGGCGAAATGAATTAAAGCGACTTATGCATGCGTATAAACGTAGTATATGATTGAAATAAGTCCGTGTTCTGCAGTTTTGGCAATAAACACAGCTCTCGGCCAATATTTCCCTCTGAGCATCTCCAAATTTCAATCTTGTGTGGATATTAAAAATGCACATTACATCTGTTCTAAAATTCAAATTCGTTATAGTCACGGTTCATCTAAATGCGCATGTGAAGAAAATTTATTCAACAACAGCACCCAGTCAAGTTGTCAACTGCGAAAAACACCAAACGATGTTGCATGGATATCACTACAGCATAAAAATCAATGGATTTATGCCACGTCAGTTTCATCTCGTGCGACAGCAGTATGTGGAAAAGAAATCATTCAGGTGATTCTAAAAGGATCAGGACTGTTATCACTCCAACCAGACTGCATACTCAAACATAATTTTATATCAGTTCAAGCAGATCTGGTGATATCGACGAGTCTTTGCTCGTCCTACACTAGCCTGGGAGAAATTTCCGAAATAGCTGCAGCAGAACATATAAAGCCTCTTCTTCAATCACGGGATGATGAGAAATACATA
>NW_023458619.1:1186-4427 GCF_013731165.1 Rhagoletis pomonella | reverse complement strand
AACATATAAAGCCTCTTCTTCAATCACGGGATGATGAGAAATACATAGCACAAATACAAAACCTCACGTCCTTACAATCATCATGGGCCAATCAAAGCATATTAGAACTCCCAAACAAACTTGAAGCACAAAATGCGCACCACATAACGGTTGGATACACTGCCTTGGTTACAGTTTCGTGCCTTTTGGTGTTCATGCTAGTCAAAAGAAAATTTAAAACAGCCAAACAGGAAACATTGCACGCATCCACGACTGCGAATACATCCGGTCAAAATGAAAAACCCACAGCTGCGGCTCGGCATTCTCAAGGAAACTGGAACTTAACGATACACATTTAGGACAGAACCTGCTAAGGAATTCGAACTGCGCTCACCGGGGGGAGGATGTTATTAAATAAGAAAAGTCGACATATTAATATTGCCTTGGCTTTATTCAAAAGGGTATTCATTTTCGCTTGCATTATTTTATGTGTAGCTTGCACTTTATGTCTTTTAGTGTATTCTTATAGCCAAATAATTTGGCATGTATCAAGTTACATATAAGACATTGTTGATTAATGCACGCAAATGAAAGTAGACGCAAAATGTGGAATATGTTTATGTCAGCAAAAACGTGGGAATAAAGCATTTGCATTAATTATGCTTATGTAAACCAAAACGTGGGAATAAAGCCTTTACAATAATTTTGCTTCCGATCTAAAGTTCTTATGGCCTTATTATTTAGCTACGTAAGCATTTAGTTTGTATAGAAACGTAATCATTAATTCAATAAAGATCACTTGAAAGCAATCAAGCAAACAGCAGTGTTCGAACTTGGCGTAATCGCTATTATTCTGAACAAATATTATTATGATTATTGAATGCCGAAAGCAATACAATCAAATTAATGTCATCAAGAGTCACTGTCTCACTATATGATTTTTAAACCATTTTATAGATATAAAATTCACTTTAAATGCAGGAAAAAGCCAAAAAATAGCAGAGCTTTAAAAAAACACGTCCGAACTTTTACTCTCCTCTATAAGTTTATTATGACATTTCATCAAATTCATGCTACTTGATCACTAGAAGTAATATTTTTCTAAGCAGAGAATTTCATCAGTCTACTCAAAGATTTGGAATATGAAGGGCCTGTAAATTAATAGATACTTTCAAAAATGGGGTTGACGACACTAGATTTCAGAACGCATGAAGAAAGTGATCAAAATTCTACTTATGCTAATTGCTTATCGGAGGATGTCTGTACAAGCCGAATTCAAGTTTTTTGCATACATACATTGAAAATTTTAAATTCAAAATTTGTTGAAGTTAGTGGGGATACGCTAACCACAAAGCCTAATTTTTCCAAAATCTGATGAGAAATTTAAAAGTAAATTTGGACCAAAATATTAGGGCAATTTCTCTAAACGCCTAAATCCCTCGTAAACTTGCTTAAGTTTGTATGAAAAATCGATTTATATACGAGGTTTACGCGGATACAAGGCATTTACGCGTTTCCATGAATACCCATACTATAAAAGCGCTTTATTTGGGAAGAACATTCTTTAGAATTAGATTTTAAAATCGCATTCAACATAAGAAAATTAAAAAATAAACACATAATACGCTCGTGATTTTTATTATGAAATAAAAAGAACAATTACGATGAAGTCTCCGCTAAGAATTTATATTTTATATATTTTTAATAAAAAAGGCGCGAACAATGTAAGTAAAGAAATACCAAGCTCTGATAATTTTGATTTGAAATTGTATTAAATTGGTATAAATATTGGAAAGAAAATACTCCGATTTAATGTTTTGATATTATAAAAGTGGCAAGGCCGTTGAGAATACTCACAATTTATGAAACTTCAAAAAATTGTATTATCCGTCAAAAGTTGTTTATTGAAACTTCCTTCTTTTTTGTATCATGATTTAAACATTAACAAATTCAGAAGTTAAGCAAAAGAAATAAGTACGAAAAATAAGTAAAATTAACTTAAATTGAACTTAGAACTTATACTAAACTAATCCGACAGAACTATATATAATATATAATATATATACAGTCGTGTGAACTAATTTTTGCATGGCTTGTTCACAGCATCCACATATAAATGTTTATTGAACGAATTCACGAATAGATGTTTGCTTCATGCATGAGAAAATTGACTATACTATTATGCCAGCATGGTCAGTTTTTAATAGTTTCAGTGGCTTTTATAGGATTTCCGATCTGTCCTTCGCCTTGGTCATCATCACCAGCTTCTCCAGTATCCTCGGCATCTTTCTCTAAATCAATTGGTTCGTCGTCTTCGATTGTATTTTAATTTTAGATATCATTTTCAGTGTAGGTTTCCTAAAATAATTAAAGTATATAAAAACGAAATGGACAGGTGAATGTCAATAGGGTCAATAAAATTACCTCCGGTATTACAACTTGCAGCAGACCCTGTATATCATCGATTTCTTTATATTTTTCCTGCAATATTTTTTGGCGAAGTAAGCTCAGAGGAACATCATTGTCTTCATCCTCGCTTTCATTTGGCTCTGTGGCATTGAAACATTCTAATAAAGGCTTCCAACATTGCGCTGTTACACTTGCCTTCAGCTGATTCCAAGCAAGCATTAAAAATGATACAGCATCTTTAAAAGTTAAAGATTTTAAAAATTGTCTGATGTCATCTTTTCCTACAGCTAATAACAGCAGATGTTTTTTTTTTGTAGTACAGCTTAGTTAAGCGAATCACATTTTGATCCACAGGCTGAATAAAAGGCGTTAAATTTGGAGGCATATAAACCACGAATATAGAGCCATCAGCAGTTTTAAGTTCATCTTCTGGCGGTTGGCTAGGGGCGTTATCAAGCAATAGGATAGCTTTGGTTGGTAAACCCTTTTGTAGCTAAGAATTTGAACCTAATAACAATTAAAAACGAAAAAATGCTCGGTAAAACTGTTAGGAATTTTAAATGTATTATTCATGTACATGAGGAACGAAGCGATGGTGAAACCATTCTATGAAGATGTATGCAGTTACACCATTTAACTTTTGGGAAATACCAGAAAGTTTCCCCATACTTAACTTACTTACCTGAATTTACTTACCTGTTATTAATTACAGTTCCTTTACTTATCAGGCGTACCTACCAGACCTAGCTTAACAAACTTATTTTAAAGATACATACCTGCTGGACTTACATTAATAATACTTACCCGTATTAAATTTACGTAAGTTCTAATTACCTCAGAGTTAAGCACGCGA
>NW_023458619.1:0-1086 GCF_013731165.1 Rhagoletis pomonella | reverse complement strand
TTAGAACTTGAAGACCCATCACTTCCTGACCCACAAACTCTATGCCATTTATATTTTTCCTGCAATATTTTTTGGCGAAGTAAGCTCAGAGGAACATCATTGTCTTCATCCTCGCTTTCATTTGGCTCTGTGGCATTGAAACATTAATAAAGGCTTCCAACATTGCGCTGTTACACTTGCCTTCAGCTGATTCCAAGCAAGCATTAAAAATGATACAGCATCTATAAAAGTTAAAGTTTTTAAAAATTGTCTGATGTCATCTTTTCCTACAGCTAATAACAGCAGATGTTTTTTTTTGTAGTACAGCTTAGTTAAGCGAATCACATTTTGATCCACAGGCTGAATAAAAGGCGTTAAATTTGGAGGCATATAAACCACGAATATAGAGCCATCAGCAGTTTTAAGTTCATCTTCTGGCGGTTGGCTAGGGGCGTTATCAAGCAATAGGATAGCTTTGGTTGGTAAACCCTTTTGTAGCTAAGAATTTGAACCTAATAACAATTAAAAACGAAAAAATGCTCGGTAAAACTGTTAGGAATTTTAAATGTATTACTCATGTACATGAGGAACGAAGCGATGGTGAAACCATTCTATGAAGATGTATGCAGTTACACCATTTAACTTTTGGGAAATACCAGAAAGTTTCCCCATACTTAACTTACTTACCTGAATTTACTTACCTGTTATTAATTACAGTTCCTTTACTTATCAGGCGTACCTACCAGACCTAGCTTAACAAACTTATTTTAAAGATACATACCTGCTGGACTTACATTAATAATACTTACCCGTATTAAATTTACGTAAGTTCTAATTACCTCAGAGTTAAGCACGCGATTTAGATTATAGGATTTTAGATGTTAGGAATTAGTCTTTAAGAAATGATAGGGTTAAGAACTTATAGCTTTTAAGAAATAGATTTAAGACAATGAATTGTCAACAAATTTATAAATATAAAGGGGAATGTTGACTTTTCTTCCTAATTAAGAAGGCAGGTAGGAATTTACTAATGGTGCTACCGACATCAGGGTGCAACGGGAGCCACGGATGAGGGTGAGCTAGCACCGGACGTCACAACTACATATG
>NW_023458618.1:251299-257682 GCF_013731165.1 Rhagoletis pomonella | reverse complement strand
TTATAGGAACTGGCTTAGTGAACGAGCTATTCTTGCTGCGAAGAACAAGGATGTATTTCAACTAAATAATAGTGGTATTGACAGCAGTCGTTGCTTGAGCTGGTCTGCTCTTCCACCAGACTTCCAGGACTCAATAATGCTCAAGGTCAACCTTTGGAAGAGTATGGTTTAGATTTAGATGCGCATTGCCTCTCAGATGTTGCGTGTATCCATGTCGGCAAACCAAATATCCTTGATATGATCTGTGCACACAATTACTTATTACAAAATCAAACTCATATGAAACGTATGCTTTGTTTCGTTATTAAATTATCGCCCATGTAACAGGAATATGCCACAGCAAAGCGTGGCAGGGTACAGCTAGTATATTATATTTATTTATAAAAATTGTTTAAACAATTGACCAAAATTTTTCGTTTGTCAGCATTTACATAGAAAGTATTCAATACTTGTTTTTTATACGTTTACTAGCAGAGCACCCGACGTCGTTCGGGGTAAACAAATCAAAATATAAAACAGTACCACAAATATTCAGCTCAGCATAAATTAGAGGAGAAAAACTATTTTCTTTCTGTTAAATTAAGGCGTCCTTATGAGCCAAACTTTTAGCTATATCGTACTTCAACTAATATATATTGATCATAACTTTCTGTACTAAAAATCCTGTTCCATTATTAATAAGAGCTGATTAAGGAAACGATAGAATTTTTAAATAAAAATTAGTCTACTATGGTACATTCGGTTTAGCTTTCTTTTCGTTAAGCTGTTTTAAGTAGTATAGCTGCACTTTTCCGTTAGAATGCTTATTTCAGAAGTAGTTTTATTCATTATACACGAACATGTTTCATTTGACAGCATCGCGGGATCAAAAAAAGGATTTAATATTTCCATTTCAATGCTCTAAAGACTGTAAGGTTTCAAAAAGCACAGTTTTAAATATCCGAGCGGTCTAATAGTTGAATACATACTTAACTCCCTTTTGCAAACACATTTATATACACTTTACTCTAAACACCTCCCATATATATGTCTGCATACAAAATTTCAAGTTCATATGACTTATGGTTCCCAATTTTGGCTGGTTAAAAATTCCACGCCTGTGGGATGTGACACGCCCCGTTTTACAAACCCATTTATATATACCTTACTATAAACACCTACCATAGATATGTCTACATACCAAATTTCATTTTCATGTGACATATGGTTTTGAAGTTAAAGCTGATAACTTTTCCACGCCTTTTACATACTCATTTATATATATATTTTTATAAGCGTCTGCCATATTTATACCTGCATACCAAATTCCAATTTCGGTTCCGAAGTTACAGCTGATAAAAAATTCCACGCCTATGGAATGTGCAACGCCCCCTTTTACAAACTCATTTATTTAAAGCCTACTATAAGCACCTACCATAGCTATGCCTGCATACCAAATTTAAAGTTCATGTGATTCATGCTTTCGAGTTTATAGCTTATAAAAAATTCCACACCTACGGGATGTGGCGGACCACGCCTCCTTTTACAAACTTCTTCATATATACCTTATAAGCATGTGACTTATTTTTTTGGAGGTTATAGCTGATAAAAAATTCCGCGCCTATGGGACGCGCCACGCCCCCTTATACAAACTTATTTATATATACCTTATTATTAGAAACTACCGTAGCTGTGCCTGCATACCAAATTTCTAGTTCGTGAGGTTTATGGTTCCCAAGTTATAGCTGATAAAAAATTCCGCGCCTACGGGATGTGCCACGCCCCCTTCTATAAGCTCATTCATATACACACCTTACTATAAGCTCCTACCGGAGCTGTGCCTGCATACCAAAATTCAAATTCGTGAGGTTTATGGTTACCAAGTTATAGCTGATAAAAAACTTCCACGCCTACGCGATGTGCCACGCCCCTTTTATAAACTCATTCATATACACCTTACTATCAGCATCTACCATAGCTGTGCCTGCATACCAAATTTCAAGTTCGTGGGGTTTATGGTTCCCAAGTTATAGCTGATAAAAACTTCCACGCCTACGGGATATGCCACGCCCCCTCTTATAAACTCAATCATATACACCTTACTATAAGCGTCTACCGTAGCTAAATTGTATTCTAAATATGAGCCAAATCGGCAAGTAAATCCAATTTTTAGGAATATCCTGACCCCAGCGCCACCCAGCAAGCAAATTTTTTGTAGACATATTTATTTTCAAGGTACGATAAATATTCTAAATACAGGGTGGCGCCGAATGAGCTTTATGGTTTAAATGGTTTATATCTTTTTTATTTATGCGTTTATTATAATTTTTTTTAAATACAGTACATTATTGGGGAATTTTTTGCAATTAGCTTTGAAAAATTATATCGTGTAAGTGATGTCCATTTTCTGCTTCGCACATGCGTGCTCTTTTTAGCATATTTTCCATAACTTTTCGCAGAATTTCGGGTGTAATAGCCATGATTTCATTTCGAATGTTGGTTTGGAGTTGGAGAATGGTTCTTGGTTTGTTAACCTACACTCTTTCTTTCAAATATCCCCAAAGAAAACTGTCAGGAGCTGTTAAATCTGGTGAACGTGGAGGCCGGTTAAAATCGCTTGTGGCGAAATGATGGGTTCGCCGAACATGTCCCTTAACAAAGCCACTGGGGCACGTGCAGTATGTGCTGTGGCTCCATCTTGTTGAAACCACAAGTTTGGATGGTTTTCCACAGCTGGCCTAGTAAAATTTTCCAACATCGTCCGATATGCAGCACCGTTGACAGAGATTGAGACACCACTTTCATTTTCAAAAAGATAAGGGCCACTTATCCTTTCGGAGGATACACCGCACCAAACAGTACATTTAAGTGGGTGTAATTGTAATTCTCGCTGATGTACTGCTCTTGGATTTTCCGTAGCCCAAATCCTGCAGTTTTGCTTGTTGAAACACCCATTTAATAGGAAATGGGCTTCATCGCTCATTACCGAATTGTGAATAAAGTCTGGATTTTCCTGCGCTTTTTCACGGAAACGAATGGCATATTCAAGCAGTTGCTGGTAGTCTGTCGTCTTTAACTCTTCCACAAGTTGAACTTTATATAGGAACAAGTATAATGTCATCAAAATTCTCTGCAGCGACCGCCGTGATAGTCCAAGTTGTGTCGAACGTCTCCTTGTTGATGTTGATGGACTACGCTGCACGCCCTCCCATACACGTTCAATATTTCGGGCAGTGTGCACGATAGGTATTCTTCCGGCTCCAGGAAGGGTTCTTACAGACCCATGTTGACGAAAATATCCAATCAAATGGTTTATTGCTGACGCTGTGGGTGCAATGCGCACATTAATATTATGACGATATGCACGCTGTGTCAACACAATAGACCGTTGGTTTAAAAAATAAAATTCAATTATTTGTGCACGTTGTTCGGTCGTGTAATGATTCATAATTAATTCCCCCAGTCTTCTTCCCAGATTTCCGAAAAAAAAATGAAAAAATAATAATTAAAAAAGTTATAAAGAATTCAAACCATATAGCTCATTCGGCGCCACCCAGTATGAACGAAATCGTTTCAGGCGTTTGGTAAATTTGTGACATATAATATACGGAAAACTCTATGAAATTGTGAAATCGTGATGTCTCAGCATTCTTCATTTTTCAGCAACAAAAACAAAAAGTTTCAAGTTTTTTTATATCGAAAAACCTTCCACACAGAAGGTCCAAAAAAGTACTTTTTACGGAATTTAAATCGGTTCAGCCGTTTGGTCAGGCATCGCCGTCATACGGAAAACATTTCATTTTTAACACCCTTTTATTAGCATCATCTGTGTGTTTGTATGTCTGTATGTTTGTAACCGACTCCTTTGGACTCGGTTTTGACCCACTTTAAACGGACAGATTTAATTCAAACTTTGTACACTTATCAAGAATCAGCGACAATATAATAATTTCATAAATTTATCTCATTATCCTGATTAGGATCGCCAGGATTAAATAATTTCCTCAAACAACCTCTGTGTGAGAGCAAGTAAGAAAGCCGCGCTGTCTGCGCATGCGTACCGTCTACTTACTTTCCGGCTCGAGCACTCGAGCAGTTAGAAAAAATTTTATTTTTAACAATAAATCGAACTAAAAAAATTAAAAATAAATATAGTTTAAAAAACCTAAAAAACACGCTTTTAAAGCATATCATACTAAAAAGTAAAAAATAATTCTTAATATAAGTTGAAAATAATAATGAACAAAAAATACTAGTCTTATTGTGAAAAAGTGTGGGTTGCTCGATAGACGAAAAATATGGCAAAGAGCGCCCCACGATTTTTCACAATAATACTAGTATTTTTTGTTCATTATTATTTTCAACTTATATTAAGAATTATTTTTTACTTTTTAGTTTGATATGCTTTAAAAGCGTGTTTTTTAGTTTTTTAAACTATATTTATTATATATATAGACTAGCAGAGCATCCGACGTTGTTCGGGGTAAACAAATCAAAATATAAAACAGTAATACAAATTCAGTTCAGCATATCTTAAAGGAGACAAACTCCTTTCCTTATTTACATTAAAGCATCCTTATGAGCCATACTTTTAGCTTTATCGTACTTTAACTAATATATATTGATCATCACTTGTCCTACAAATCTTGATCCATTATTAATATTAGGTGGATTAACCCTCTAACCGGTAAGAGTGCCTCAAGGCAAGGATCACAAAAATCACCTTTTGCATATGAAAATGTAATTTTTCATTACGCAAGTGAGTTCAACGCTCTTGATCATATGTTTGCTGACATTTCTTTCTCAAATTAGAATGTAATCCGACAGGCCGTTAGTCCTCTGTAATCCGTTTTTTGCGAACAGGTGGAGGAGAAGGTCGGTCTTTCGTATTAAAAAATTTCTGATTTTCAGCATCGAAAACTTTTATTTTGGTAAAGTTCTTTTAACTCAAGAATTTTATTCCCGTAAAGTTTTAGTCATAAGCTTCACGATTTTATATCTACGGTGTTGAAAATAGTTGGATTTTATGTTCTATAGCAAAAAATCTAAGTGTGCCTCAAGGCACTCTTGTCGTTCGGCGCGATTTTTTTTACGCGTCGCATTTTGCCTTTGCGTTTTAGTTATGGTGATTTTTACCGGTAAGGCAAATACTTTTTATAAATTGTTCACCTGTTTTTCATAAAGTGTCTAAATAATAGTATATGCAAATCGTTACATGATGACGCGTGAGAAATTGTCGAAGTTATCAGCCGAAGAAATTCTTGAATTTATGGATTCTGTGGAGACTAAGTAGTAGTATAGCCGAAGCTAAAGGTCCAGCAGTTGTACCAACCAATGGTGGTTTGATTGGAAGTAAGAGTTTCTCTCACATCTTTGGAAAATTGATTTTACGTACTGATCGTATGGATTTTTTATTGCTGACATTGAATCAATAAACAGAGATTCTGCTGAACTCAGCAAAGTCATCTGGAAAACAAACCTTAAACTTCATATAAATGAGGTGGCATTTCGTGGCTTACCTGAGCACACAAAAATGCTCTCAAGACCGGTGCAATAATATCTATATATTTTTCCCTAAAGAAATAATTGAAATGATTGTTTAAGAGACGAAGCGGTATGCTCTAACTTAATCAGGATATAAACTTGAGATTCAATGTGAATGTCGATGATATCTGCCAGTACATTGGCATTCATTTATACATGTCGGTTTATCGCTCCCCGAATTTAGAGAGGTAGTTAATGAAGAATGCATTCGAACCCATTCGCAAAACGATGCCATTGAAACGGTTTGAAGTCATAAAAAGATTCCCGTCGTTCCGAGATGGGGATGGACGCAATGACCGCCTTTTTTATCCGTTATGCTGGTCTTGTGAGCTACACTCAAACGCGTTCGGTTGGTGGCCCATCTTCAACAAGTCAACCTTCTACTCCACAAGATGAATCGCAACCTGCTGCTCTGAGTGTTGGCAGAAAATCTGTATATCATGTTGATGACGTTCGTTTCAATGGCAACAATCAACTTCCTAAATGGCTCGAGAAAGTGGAAAGAATGGTGGAAATTTTGTAAAAAGTCGCAAACTCAATGTATTTGCGAAGTATGCAATTTATATTTTTTGATCTGCGACAAAAAATTGCTTTTTGGAATAGCACTCAAAAAAGTAAAACATTTTTCTAGATTCCTTTGCACTGCTAAACTTTTTGGAATAAAACCGTTGGTACTTAATAAAATTTCTATCTGTTCATATATTTTGCTTTAACCGATATGAGTGCCTGGAGGCACTGTTTCGTTTATCTCACCTGGAAGTCAAACGAAGCGACAAAATGGTATATAGATGACAACATTGAGTTTATCATGCCCAAGTTATGCCAGTAAAAAATTCCCAACCATTTCTGATCACTATTTC
>NW_023458618.1:244084-251289 GCF_013731165.1 Rhagoletis pomonella | reverse complement strand
GGGGGCCTTCACGGCCAACTCCATCGGGCAAGCCCGAAAGTCCTTCTGCGCTCATCACCAGCTACAATGTACCCCTCGAGGGACCCAAGGTACCGGAGACCGAGACGCAATGCAGGCCTGAACGCCCGGTAAAAATAGGTTGTCGGCCCTCCATGTCCGAGGCTGCTGTGGACAAACCCCTCGAGGGTAGTTCAACAGCGGTCGTCGCCGTGGAGGTACCTGGCTCTAAAGAGCCCACTGCGGGCACTGTAGCTGTTAGGCCGGTCGTCAAGCGCTGAGACCTGAACCCTCAAAGGGCATCAACCGGCCGCCACAGGGCGAAGAAGGAGGTTCGTCCGGCCGTTAAGGCGCAACGCGAGCGAAGAGCCGCCTCAAGGCTTCTCGCAAAATTCGGAGATAATCCTGGTAACCAGGAACAGAAAGAGCTGGTGGAGTGGGCCAAGGGCATCCACGCGTGCCGGAAACGGACGGAGAGCACGGACGCCCCCGCGAACCCCGAAGCAACTTCCAACAGCTCCAAACCAACAGGCTCAAAGAGGCTCAGTGGATAAAAGCACTGAGCTGGAACCTAAGAAGCCAAGATCTGCTACCTCTTCCGGCCCTACTAACCCTTCTCGGGCACAAAGAGCCTTCAGCGACGTTGCTAAGGACCACATGGTCCTAGCGATAATAGACAGGGGGCACCCAGAGGGGAATCTTACGGCGGACAATTGGAAGTCCGTCCTAGTGGGCCTCCGCCGGGTCTATAAGGAGATTTTGGGCAAAAATCCAGGACCCCCCCTGTAGCTCGTGGCGTGGGTCTTTACCAGGGCCGCATAAAACTGGTTTCCTGCGCTAACCCGCTAAACCCGAAGTCATCTTGGACATTATCCAGCTCTCCAACGACTCACTACCGATCCTTGATTGGTGAGTAGTGAAAGTCAGCGAGGTGAAGGACCCGCAGAGATATATCACGCTTGTGATAAACGAGAAGTCTCTGCCTATCATCGCCGAAAACAATGGGGTAATAAGCTACGGCTTTTACTCCATCACCCTTAAAACCCAAAAAGGGAATGAGGGCATCTTCCAAAACGCGGAAGGCACCACCAGTGAACCCGTGTTTTCAAACCCGCCATCTAAAGATGACCCCATGAAAGGGGAGGGTGAACTAGCTCTGTCCAAGGGTAACCTGGATGGACAAGTGGAGACACAGACCCAGAGCCAGGAGTCAAATTTAGGCACAGACAGCGACGCTAGTTCCGTGACTGGCCTTTTGGGATCCGTCTTTAGTCGATGGATCGAGATCTCGGAGGACCAACTCCTGGCTTCGGACGATGAGGATGCTGACGTAACAGTAATATCGCTCAAGGACGACAGCCAGGACAAAATGGACGACGAGACCTTGAGCATGTCTGACAATGGTGAGGGTGCTACAGATTAACCTCCACCATTCGAAGGCAGCATCGGCTGCTCTGCTCCTGCACCTAGACGAAAGAGGAGAGGAGCTTGTATTTGTCCAGGAACCTTGGGTAGTATACCAGAAGATTTGCTGACTCAATTCTAATGCGTATCATGTCGTGTCAGCCCCTGAGGCAGGTAAGATTAGATCATGCATTTTAATAAAGAAAAACTTCTCTTATCTTCTACTCACACAGTTTAGTGACGAGGACACGGTGAGCGTAAGCGTGGAAGTACGATCAAAACCACTCTGGCTGGTCTCATCGTACATGGCACATGACCACGCCACTTATCCCCCGACTCGGTTGCAGGACGTTGTGAAAGAGGCCAACAAGAGGAAGTTTCCCATCGTTATCGGTACCGATGCGAATGCTCATCATTCGCTGTGGGGATCCACGGACAGTAACAAACGGGGTGAGTCTCTTATCTTATTTCATTTTCTCAAATAGCCTAGCAATTTGTAATTTGATGTAGGCCAACATTTGTAACCTCTAACAGAAGGGAGGTACTAGACATCTCTCTTGTGTCGGAATACTTTCTAGAAAATATCAGTGAGTGGCATGTCTCAAATGACCACTCCTTCTCCGACCATAGATACATAAATTTCAAGATATCTTTCGAACCATCATCTCCAGTCGCTTACAGAAACAGGAGACGAACCGACTGGAACAAGTTCAGGAATATACTCTCGGACCTCCTTTTTAGAAGCGCTTCTCACGGTAAGTCTCGCTTACCGACAACATCTGATGAAGCGGAATCTGTAGACTTCCAGCATGCTTCTCTCGGTGGACTAGATTCATCGGAAAAAATTGAAGAAGCAGTGGACCATATGCCCAAAGCCTGTAACGTGGCTTTTTCCGCCTCCTGCCCTATCACAATTCCGAAGGGGAAAAAGAAGCCACACTGGTGGAACGTTGAAATCGCCACCCTGAGGAAGGAAAGCAGGAAGCTTTTTAATAAGGCGAAAAGAGACGGATCGTGGTATTCCTATACGGAAGCCTTAAAAAATTTCAAGCGAGCCATCAAAAGGGCTCAGAGGACGTCATGGAAAAACCTCTGTGACAACATTGAGGAACATTTGGAAGCCAACCGTTTACGGAAGGTATAATCAAAGAGCCCCTTTTCTCCCAGCTATATCCAAAGGCCAAACGGCGAGTGGACTTCATCTCGGGATGATATGCTAGAGATTCTTGTAGATACACACTTTCCTGGCTGCTCCGCGGCGGAGAGTAACTCGGCCCCTACGGTGGGACCATTTCCGGCGGGGGAAGCCATCATAGCCCACAGGAATGTGGATAGGGCCATACAATTTTTTAAACCCTTCAAATCCCCTGGGCTGGATGGCATTTTCCCAGTGGAGCTGCAAGAAGCATCTGACATATTATGCCCTAACCTGACGGTAATCTATAGGGCTTGTCTAAACCTACCAAAATCATGGACATGGGCGAAGGTCGTCTTCATAACGAAGGGAGGCAGAGCCTCTCATGTGAAGCCCAACGATTTTCGACCAATCAGCCTTTCTTCTTTCTTCCTAAAGATCCTGGAAAGGATACTGGATACATTCATGCGGCAAAAGATGGATCCTAAGAAGCCACCTGACTGCCAACACGCCTACTCGAAAGGCAAATCGGTGGAAACCGCTCTCCACAAAATAGTTTACAATATTGAAAAATCCTTGGCATACAAGGAGCTAACTTTAGGTATCTTTCTAGATATAGAAGGGGCCTTTAATAATGTGCTCCCAGAGGCGATCACATCATCTATGCTCCGGATCGGACTTGATCGATCACTTTATCAGTCTTCTCCTTAATCGGAGAACTATCTATTCGGAGATGGCTGGAGCTCACATCACAAGATATGCGACTAGGGGCACTCCTCAAGGAGGAGTACTCTCACCACTCCTCTGGAATCTTACGGTAAACACCCTACTCATGCGCTTACGGGGCTCGGGCTGCAACGCTATTGCGTATGCCGATAATCTTGCCCTAACTGCAACAGGTAAGCACCCACAAATCCTGGGAGAACTGTTGCAGAACGCCTTGAGTATCGTGGAAACCTGGTCTAGAGAATGCGGACTGAACGCCAACCCGGCTAAAACGGTAACGGTTCTCTTCACACGGAAAACAAAAATCCCCCCATTTCAACTTCCGACCTTAAATGGCGTAGAGCTGCCGCTCTCTGACGAAGTGAAATACTTGGGCGTCATATTGGACAGAAAACTTACCTGGCAACGTAACGTAGAAGAGCGGGCCAAAAAGGCCATTACCGCCCTCTACTCCTGAAAAACGGCTATAGGCAAGAAATGGGGTCTCAAACCACACATAGTTCACTGGATTTACACAGTAGTGGTACGTCCTATATTATTCTACGGCGTCACAGTCTTGTGGACATCACTGGATAAATCGCTCACAAATTCTAAGCTTACCAAGGTTCAAAGGGCGGTATGCATGCTAATCACAGGTGCACTGCCATCCACACCCGCCAAAGCTATGGAAACACTTCTAAACTTTCTGCCCGTAGACCTTTCAGGGAAGCTACGGGCGAGCTACAATGCAGTAAGATTAAATGCACTGTCAAAATGGAAAGACACTCGATTCGGTCATACCAATGTCCTGACCAACTACCCCGACATATTCAGGTCCCCAGACTATACAACACCACCGATGGTGCTCGAGAATAAGTTCTCCACTCGTATCCCTTCGAGGAAGGACTGGGAGGACGACTCGGTCTGGGGCCTCCAAAGTAACTCCACAGCCATATACACTAAACTAAACTAAATCTAAGAGTAGGGAGTGGGATACACTCAAAGGACCTCTCACTAGATCTCTTCTTTAGGCTACCAGACCACTGCAGTGTCTTCCAAGCGGAACTCGCGGCCATAAAGGAGGCTGCACTCTGGCTCATCGATTCTTCTCTTAATCTACCTTCGGTAACCATATACTCCGACAGCCAAGCAGCTATTAAGTCGCCGGATTGCTGAAAGACATCATCTACAACTGCTTTAGAATGTAGGAAAGTCCTTAACGATCTAGCTTCAAAATCTACTACTCACATCGTGTGGGTGCCGGGCCACAGGGACTTTCAGGGTAACTGGGCGGCGGACAAGCTTGCGCGGAAGGGAACCACCCTGTCGGGCGTCAACTCCTCCCATGCAGCGGTCATACCCCTATCTACCTGTAAGACACGGCTCTGGACATACTACGTGGAGAGGGAAAACAAAAGATGGTCGAAAGAACCCACGTGTGGGACGACTTGACAAATCTGGCCCAACTACGACAAGAAAAGATCCGACGCACTCATTCGGCTAGAACGGCCTGTACTAAGCCTGGTGACCGGTATAATCACGGGCCACTGCTTAAAGCGAAGGCATGCTAGCAGAATGGATTTGCCGGCTAATGATTTCTGCCGTGGTTGCCGCGGCGAGGACGAAATCGAGAGTGTGGAACACTATCTCTGTAATTTCCCCGCCATCATGTGGGCGAGAAGACGCTCATTTCTTAGTGAAGCAGGCATTTACGAATTCTCGCGCTTTATAAACCTAACCAACTGGTACCACTTCTAGGCGAACGGACGGGTTCGAATTCGAGCTCTCAATTGGTATCACAACGGACCCACTGGGTCTAAGTGTGCCTCTCTCCTATGTTGGATGAAAGCCTATGGTTCCGAAGTTATAGCTGATAAAAAATTCCACGCCTATGGGACGTGCCACGCGCCCTTTTACAAACTCGATTATATATACCCGGCTAAGCATCTACCATTGACATGTCTGCATACCAGGTTTCAAGTTCATGTGATTTATGGTCTGGAAGTTATGGCTGATTAAAAATTCCACGCCTATGGGAGGTGCCACGCCCCCTTGTCGGATCCCAATTTTTTCACCCTATTATAGGCCCAGGTATAATGGCAATACTCTGTCAAAATTTTGTTCGATTCTGTCCGTCCGTTTAGACTGCAACCTGGCACATACATACATAAAATAAATAATTTTTGGGGATGTGTCGGCCACAGGACCGACTATCGTGTAAGTTTCAAGTCCAAATATTTATTTTCAATTGGCTAAATTGTTTTCTAAATATGAGCCAAATATGCAAGTAAATGTAATTTTTAGGAATATTCTGACCCCAGCGCCGCCTAGCGAGTAAATTTTTTGTAGAAATAATTCTTTTCCAGGTACTGATATATGTTCCAAATATGAACAAAATCGGTCCAGCCGTTTAGTAGTATAGTGACATTCAATGTACGGAAAACTGTATGAAATTGTGACGTCTCAGCATTTTTCATTTTTCGGCAATAACAACAAAGAGTTTCAAATTTTTTTTATCGAAAAACCTTCCACACAGAAGGTCAAAAAAGTATTTTTACAGAATTGAAATCGGTTCAGCCGTTTGGTCAGGCATCGCGGTCACACGAAAAACATATCAGTTTTATATATATAGACTAGCAGAGCACCCGACGTCGTTCGGGGTAAACAAATAAAAATATAAAACAGTAATAAAAATATTTATTTCAGCATAATTTAAAGGACACAACCTATTTTCTTTGTTTACATTAAAGCATTCTTATGAGCCATACTTTTAGCTTTATCGTGCTTTAACTAATGTACATTGATCATAATTTGTACTACAAATCTTGTTCCATTATTAATATTAGGTGGATTAAGGTAACGATCAAATTTCTAAATTAAAATTAGTGTACTACGGTACATTCCGTTTAGCTTCCTATTCGCTTGGCTGTTTTAGTTCAGCTGCACATTTCTGGTAGAATGCTTAATTCGGAAGAAGTTTTATTCATTATGTACGAATTTTTTCATTTAACAGTTATAGCTGATAAAGGATTCCACGCCTATAGGACGTGCCATTTCCCCTTTTACAAACTCATGTATTTATCCCCTCATATAAGCACCTACTATTGATATGTCTTCATACCAAATTTCAAGTTCATGGGACTTATGGTTCCGAAGTTATAGCTGATAAAAAATTCCACGCCTATGGGATGTGCCATGCCCCTTTTTATAAGCTCGTTTATATATACCCTCGTATAAGCACCTACCATTGATATGTCTTCATACCAAATTTCAAGTTCGTGGGACTTATGGTTCCGAAGTTATGGCTGATAAAAAATTCCCCGCCAATGGGATGGGCCACGCCCACTTTTCAAACTTGCTTTTACGTCTCCTTCTATAAGCACCTACCATTGGTATGTCTGCATACCAAATTTCAAGTTCGTGGGACTTATGGTTCCGAAGTTATAGCTGATAAAAAATTCCGCGCCTATGGGCTGTGCCACGCCCCCTTTTACAAACACGTTTTTACGTACCCTTCTATAAGCATACCAAATTTCAAGTTCGTGGGATTTAAGGTTCTGAAGTTATAGCTAAAAATTCCACGCATATGGGATGTGCGACGCCCCCTTTTACAAACTCGTTTATACTATTGAAACGTCTGCATACCAAATTTTGAGTTCGTGTCACTTATGGTTCCGAAGTTATAGCTGATAAAATATTCCACGCCGATGGGATGTGCCACGCCGCCCTTTTAAAAACTCGTTTATATATACCCTCCTAAAAGCACCTACCATTGAAACGTCTGCATACCAAATTTTGAGTTCGCGTGACTTATGGTTCCGAAGTTATAGCTGATAAAATATTCCACGCCGATGGGATGTGCCACGCCCCCTTTTAAAAACTCCTTTATATATACCCTCCTATAAGCACCTACCATTGATATGTCTGCATACCAAATTTCAAGTTCATGGGACTTATGGTTCCG
>NW_023458618.1:243834-244074 GCF_013731165.1 Rhagoletis pomonella | reverse complement strand
AAAAAATTCCACGCCTATGGGATGTGCCACGCCCCATTTTCCAAACCCGTTTATATGTACCCTCCTTTAAGCACCTGCATACCTAATTTCAAGTTCGTCAGACTTATGGTTCCGATGTCATAGCTGATAAAAAATTCCGCGCCTATGGGATGTTCCACGCCCCCTTTTACAAATACATTTATATATACCCTCCTATAAACACCTACCATTGATATGACTGCATACCAAATTTCAAGTTCG
>NW_023458618.1:241234-243824 GCF_013731165.1 Rhagoletis pomonella | reverse complement strand
CACGCCCCCTTTAGCAAACTCCTTTATATGTACCCTCCTATAAGCACCTACCATTGAAACGTCTGCATACCAAATTTTGAGTTCGTGTGACTTATGGTTCCGAAGTTATAGCTGATAAAATATTCCACGCCGATGGGATGTGCCACGCCCCCTTTTACAAACTCCTTTATATATACCCTCCTATAAGCACCTACTATTGATATGTCTGCATACCTAATTTCAAGTTCGTGTGACTTATGGTTCCGAAATTATAGCTGATTAAAAATTCCGCGCCTATGGGATGTGCCACGCCTTCTCTTACAAACTCGTTTATATATACCCTCTTATAAGCACCTACTATTGATATGTCTGCATACCAAATTTCAAGTTGGTTAGACTTATGGTTCCGAAGTTATTGCTGATAAAATATTCCGCGCCTATGGGATGTGCCACACCCCCTTTTACAAACACATTTATACATTCCCTCCTATAACTACCTACCATTGATATGTCTGCATATCAAATTTCAAGTTCGTGTGACTTATGGTTCCGAAGTTATGGTTGATAAAAAATTCCGCGCCAATGGGATGTGCCACGCCCCTTCGTGTGACTTATGGTGCGGAAGTTATGGCTGATTAAAAATTTCACGCCTATGGGAGGTGCCACGCCCCCTTTTACAAACTCGATTATATATACCCGCCTAAGCATCTACCATTGACATGTCTGCATACCAAGTTTCAAGTTCATGTGACTTATGGTCTGGAAGTTATGGCTGATTAAAAATTTCACGCCTATGGGAGGTGCCACGCGCCCCTTGTCGGATCCCAAGTTTTTTCATCATATTATAAGCCCAGGTGTCTTGGCATTACTCTGTAAAAATTTTGATCGATTCTTTCCGTCCGTTTAGACTGCAACCTTGCACATACATACATACATACTTTCACAAATATATAGTAGATATCTATCATTATCCCGGTGTATAAGAATTTTAGGAATATATCGTCCACAATGCCACCTATCTTGTACATTTTTAGTCTCAATATTTATTTTCAATTGACTAAATTGTATTGTAAATATGAGCCAAATCGGCAACTAAATGCCATTTTTATGAATATCCCCACCCCAGCGCCACCTAGCGATTAAATTTTTAGTCGAAATATTTCTCTTCAAGGTGCTGAAATATGTTCCGAATATGAACGAAATCGGTCCAGCCGTTTAGTAGTTTAGTTCAATATACGGAAAACTCTATGAAATTGTGAAATCGTGACGTCTCAGCTTTCTTCATTTTTCGGCAACAACAACAAAAATTTAAATTTTTTATATCAAAGAAACACAGAAGGTCCAAAATTGTGCTTTTTACAGAATTGAAATCGGTTCAACGTCATACGAAAGACATTTAATTTTTATATATCTAGATTATATATTTTTTATGTTTAAATAAGAGTGGTGAAGAAAATGTCACTGATTAATTGTTCATAACAAAAAATAAGCAATTTGTTTAATTTTTTAACATTATCTTTAAATATTTGTAAGGTGTTTCTATATTAATATACGCATCTATTGTAGGTGAAAGAAAAAAAGGACGTTCTTATCTTTAAATTTAAAAAACTTATGCATTTGTTAATTAAGCTTGTTTAAACAATTTGATGGAATACGTTGACAATTTTTCTTGCTCCATACAATCATAAGAATCTTTTTCTTTCAAATCAGAAAAAAATAAACAAAATTATCTGATATTTAAGTTAAGTTAGAATGTTTAAACAATTAAATATAATTTTTTATCATCATTAAGTCAAATTTATAGACTTTATATTTTATACGTGAATTATACAAAAAAAAAAGACTGAAATTTGATGAAAATTGTGATCTCTAGACCGATTTGTCCACGAACACTTTATTTGCCCCACTGTACGGGGCGACTACAGGACTGATGAATCGGTAGCTGCCTGATAAACTCCGTCAATTACCCACCGACTAAGTGCAGTGTATTTCAGCGATTACTTTTACAAGGCAATGTCCTAGGCGGTAGTTACCACCGGCTCTCTCTGCACTACCGGGAATTACTAAATTAGTCACTTGCGTGATTTATGGGCGCCCTCTGTCGTAGTTTTTCGCTATTCTGTTTCCGACTGGTTCGATTCTGCACTACCATGTGCACTACCACGGGTTAATAGAGTAGCTACTTATATAGGAGTCGGTGCGGTAGCGGTTCAAAAGTTGCGATTGACTCCAGCAGTAATGGAGGGTATGTCGCTGCAAAGCAACGATTATAAATAAACTAGCAGAGCACCCGACGTCGCTCGGGGTAAACAAATCAAAATATAAAACAGTAATACATATATTCAGCTCAGAATAAATTAGAGGAGGAAAACTATTTTCTTTCTGTTTAAATTAAGGCATCCTTATGAGCCAAACTTTTAGCTTTATCGGACTTCAAATAATATATATTGATCATCCCTTTCTGTACTAAAAATCTTGTTCCATTATTAATATTAGCTGAATTAAAGAAACGATAGAATTTTTAAATAAAAATTAGTCTACTATGGTACATTCGGTTTAGCTTCCTTTTCGTTAAGCTGTTTTAAGTAGTATAGCTGCACTTTTCCGTTAG
>NW_023458618.1:169037-240834 GCF_013731165.1 Rhagoletis pomonella | reverse complement strand
AAAAAAATTGTTCATTTAATAAAGATTTCAGAAAGGTGCCACACTTACTGTTTCGAATAGAAAAAAAAAGTTATAGATTTAAATTGAATTTGCTCTTGTTACCGTCTAATGACATGCTAAATAGTACATAGGTACATAATTACTTGCTTCTGACATTATTTTATGTTACTTACCGGAATTCGGACTAGAGTCTATAACAAGGGCTATATCTATCAATATTTTGTGTGAAGGATGGGTTCACGTGAAATAAGATATACATGAGTTGTTTGAAGAAAAATTTATTCATTTATTGATAAAATATGCTCAAATTGGCGACCTTCTACTCTAATACAAGCTCGGCACCTTTTAAGAAAAGACGCTTTCAGAGATCTTAAACTCAACTGGGCTATCTCAGCAGCAGCTCCATTTATTGGTTCCCGCAAATGTTCTTCGTTTTTAAGTGTTTTTGAATAAATTTCGTCCTTAATACAGCCCCAGTAGAAAAAATCTAATGGATTCAGGTCTGGCGATCGAGCGGGCCATGTGATTGGCCCGTATTGTCCAGTCCATCGGTGAGGATAAGTTTCGTCTTACTTCACGCCCGTAGTGAGCAGGGCACCCATCATTTTGCAGCCATAGTCTTCGCCGCAGGTTTAAGGGTACATCTTCCAAAAGAGTTGGAAGCCGTTCCTGAAGGAACTCTAAATGACTGTGAGAGTTGAGCGTTGGCGGCAGTTCCACAGGTCCCAATATCTGACAATTAAAAATACCGCACCATAAATTTATTTTGTACCGGTACTGCGAACGATCTTCTCTCATTTCGTGAGGATTGTCTATCTGCCAACTGTGAAGGTTATGTAAATTATGATGATTCATCGCTCCAAATTATTTTATTAAAAAAGTTGGGGTCTGATGCATGCATTCGCAACATTTCACGGCAAAATCTAACCCTCGACAGGTAATCTCTTTCCTGTAGAGCCTGAACACGTTGAATGTGGTATGGATGAAATCGATGGTCTTGTAAAGCTTTGTGAACTGTAGTTTTTGGTATTCCCGTCCGTCTTTCCATCATTCTCACTGAAGTCGATGGACCTAGTTCCACTTCCTCTAACACAGCTTCAACATCTACCGTTGCTGGACGTCCTGTTTCGCCGCCACGCCTTCCAGGTATACGACCTTAAAAAGGTGAAAAATGATAGTTAACAAGCAAGCAAACAAGAAAGGTGTAAAAATCACTCACCTTCATATATTTCTCTATGGGTCCGGACGAATACTTCACGACCCGGATGTCGACGATTGGGGTATCGCTCTGCATAGAGTCTTTGAGCAGCTCTGACATTACAGCAAGCTTCACCGTAAATTAAGTGAATATCCGCATATTCATGCGACGTATACTGCGTGTTCTCTGACATAGTATTAATAACACAATGTTCGAAGGGTCAAATTTCACAAAATCCACTTTCACTAATTCCGGTAAGTAACACAAAATAATGTCAGGAGCAGGTAATAATGTATCTTTGTACTATTTAGCATGTCATTTGTCGGTAAAAAGAGCAACTTAAATTTAAATCTATTAAATACATTCTAGCGTGTCTCAGTCCTTTATTCCTATTCCAAACAGTAAGTGTGGCACCTTTCTGAAATCTTTATGAAATGAGCAATTTTTTTATGTAATGTAAAGTTATAGCTCAGTACATTTTTTTTCACCCGAGATAGTCAAAGTTGGGGAAGAAAATATCAAAAAGTTAAAAATCCAGAAATAGTCCTAATTTTATGATGGTTAATTAATATATTTTAACTACATTGCCTTTGAGTATGGAGAGGCAACTATCTGGAAGTATTTTACATAAAAAATTTACTAAGTATTGCCCGGTTTGTAGTTGCAGTTAAAGAAAACGCATGAAAAGGCACGATTTTTTTTAAATTCGAAAAAATGTAAATATTTCAAAAACGGTGACGCTTTTACCTGAAAGTTTTTTGTTTATCAGGGAGCTCACCCCCCACCTACCTTCCCCTAAAGTTTGGCACGTTACTTCTGGGACACCCTGTATACCTTACTATAGACACCTACCATAGATATGTCTACATACCAAATTTCATTTTCATGTGACATATGGTTTTGAAGTTAAAGCTGATAACTTTTCCACGCCTTTTACATTCTCATTTATATATATTTTTTATAAGCGTCTGCCATATCTATACCTGCATACCAAATTCCAATTTCGTGGGGCTTATGGTTCCGAAGTTATAGCTGATAAAAAATTCCACGCCTATGGGATGTGCAACGGCCCCTTTTAGAAACTCATTTATTTATATCCTACTATAAAAACCTACCATAGCTATGCCTGCATACCAAATTTAAAGTTCATGTGATTCATGCTTTCGAATTTATAGCTTATAAAAAATTCCACATCTACGGGATGTGGCGGACCACGCCTCCTTTTACAAACTTCTTCATATATACCTTATAAGCATGTGACTTATTTTTTTGGAGGTTATAACTGATAAAAAATTCCGTGCCTATGGGATGTGCTACGCCCCCTTTTACAAACTTGTTTATATATACCTTATTATAAGAAACTAACGTAGCTGTGCCTGCATACCAAATTTCTAGATCGTGAGGTTTATGGTTCCCAATTTATAGCTGATAAAAAATTCCGCGCCTACGGGATGTGCCACGCCCCCTTCTATAAACTCATTCATATACACACCTTACTATAAGCTCCTACCGGAGCTGTGCCTGCATACCAAATTTCAAGTTCGTGGGGTTTATGGTTCCCAAGTTATAGCTGATAAAAAACATCCACGCCTACGCGATGTGCCACGCCCCTTTTATAAACTCATTTATATACGCCTTACTATAAGCGTCTACCGTAGCTAAATTGTATTCTAACGGGTGATTTTTTTGAGGTTAGGATTTTCATGCATTAGTATTTGACAGATCACGTGGGATTTCAGACATGGTGTCAAAGAGAAAGATGCTCAGTATGCTTTGAAATTTCATCATGAATAGACTTACTAACGAGCAACGCTTGCAAATCATTGAATTTTATTACCAAAATCAGTGTTCGGTTCGAAATGTGTTTCGCGCTTTACGTCCGATTTATGGTCTACATAATCGACCAAGTGAGCAAACAATTAATGCGATTGTGACCAAGTTTCGCACTCAGTTTACTTTATTGGACATTAAACCAACCACACGAATGCGTACAGTGCGTACAGAAGAGAATATTGCGTCTGTTTCTGAGAGTGTTGCTGAAGACCGTGAAATGTCGATTCGTCGCCGTTCGCAGCAATTGGGTTTGTGTTATTCGACCACATGGAAGATTTTACGCAAAGATCTTGGTGTAAAACCGTATAAAACACAGCTCGTGCAAGAACTGAAGCCGAACGATCTGCCACAACGTCGAATTTTCAGTGAATGGGCCCTAGAAAAGTTGGCAGAAAATCCGCTTTTTTATCGACAAATTTTGTTCAGCGATGAGGCTCATTTCTGGTTGAATGGCTTCGTAAATAAGCAAAATTGCCGCATTTGGAGTGAAGAGCAACCAGAAGCCGTTCAAGAACTGCCCATGCATCCCGAAAAATGCACTGTTTGGTGTGGTTTGTACGCTGGTGGAATCATTGGACCGTATTTTTTTCAAAGATGCTGTTGGACGCAACGTTACGGTGAATGGCGATCGCTATCGTTCGATGCTAACAAACTTTTTGTTGCCAAAAATGGAAGAACTGAACTTGGTTGACATGTGGTTTCAACAAGATGGCGCTACATGCCACACAGCTCGCGATTCTATGGCCATTTTGAGGGAAAACTTCGGAGAACAATTCATCTCAAGAAATGGACCGGTAAGTTGGCCACCAAGATCATGCGATTTGACGCCTTTAGACTATTTTTTGTGGGGCTACGTCAAGTCTAAAGTCTACAGAAATAAGCCAGCAACTATTCCAGCTTTGGAAGACAACATTTCCGAAGAAATTCGGGCTATTCCGGCCGAAATGCTCGAAAAAGTTGCCCAAAATTGGACTTTCCGAATGGACCACCTAAGACGCAGCCGCGGTCAACATTTAAATGAAATTATCTTCAAAAAGTAAATGTCATGGACCAATCTAAGGTTTCAAATAAAGAACCGATGAGATTTTGCAAATTTTATGCGTTTTTTTTAAAAAAAAAGTTATCAAGCTCTTAAAAAATCACCCGTTAAATATGAGCCAAATCGGCATGTAAATGCAATTTTTAGGAATATCCTGACCCCAGCGCCACCTAGCGAGCAAATTTTTTGTAGAAATATTCTAAATACAGGGTGGCGCCGAATGAGCTATATGGTTTAAATGGTTTATAACTTTTTTATTTACGCGTTTATTATAATTTTATTTAAATACAGTATATTATTGGGTGTAATAGCCATGATTTCATTTCGAATGTTGGTTTGGAGTTGGAGAATGGTTCTTGGTTTGTTAACCTACACTCTTTCTTTCAAATATCCCCAAAGAAAACTGTCAGGAGCTGTTAAATCTGGTGAACGTGGAGGCCAGTTAAAATCGCTTGTGCGCGAGATAATGCGTTCGCCGAATATGTCCCTTAACAAAGCAACTGAGGCACACAAGTTTGTATGGTTTTCCACAGCTAGCCTAATACAATTTTCCAACATCGTCCGATATGCAGCACCGTTGACAGAGATTGAGACACCACTTTAATTTTCAAAAAGATATGGGCCAATTATCCTTTCGGAGGATACACCGCACCAAACAGTACATTTAAGTGGGTGTAATCGACCCTATTAAGCTGGCATTTCAGGGTACTATTTTATATATATATAAGGAAAATTTGAAAGTTAGGGGGGGTGGGGCTCGACACCCCCCTGCCCCTACCTGGCTACGCCCATGTGATCATCACTTGTCCTACAAACCTTGATCCATTATTAATATTAGGTGGATTAAGGTAACGATCAAATTTCTAAATTAAAATTATTCTACTACGGTACATTCCTTTTAGCTGCCTATTCGATTAGCTGTTTTAGTATAGTTGCACTTTTCTGGTAGAATGCTTAATTCGGAAGGAGTTTTATTCATTATGAATGAACCTTTTCCATTTAACAGCATCGCACGATTAAAAACCGATTTAATCTTTCCATTTCAAAACAATCTAAAGACGGTAAGGTTAAAAAAACACACACAGCTTTAAATATCCGAGTTATCTAATAGATGAATACATATATGTACATCCCCCTTTTACAAACTCATTTGTATATACTTTCCTCTGAACACCTCACATAGATACCTATATCTGAATACCAAATTTCAAGTTCATGTGACTTATGGTTCCGAAGTTATAGCTGATAAAAAATTCCACGCCTATGGGATGTGCCACGCCCCCTTTTGCAAACTCGTTTATATATACCCTCCTATAAGGCCGTTGATATGTCTGGATACCAAATTTCAAGTTCGTTATGGCTCCGAAGTTACGGCTGATAACAAATTCCACGTCTATGGGATGTGCCACGCCCTCGATTATACAAACTCGATTATATATACCCGCCTAAGCATCTACCATTGACATGTCTGCATACTAAGTTTCAAGTTCATGTGACTTATGGTCTGGAAGTTATGGCTGATTAAAAATTCCACGCCTATGGGAGGTGCCACGCCCCCTTGTCGGATCCCAATTTTTTCACCCTATTATAGGCCCAGGTGTAATGGCAATACTCTGTCAAAATTTTGTTCGATTCTGTCCGTCCGTTTAGACTGCAACCTGGCACATACATACATACTTCTACAAATATATAGTAGATATCCTTCTCTTTGCGTAAAATAATTTTTGGGGATATCTCGGCCACAGGGCCACCTATCGGGTAAGTTTCAAGTCCAAATATTTCTTTTCAATTGGCTAAATTGTTTTCTAAATATGAGCCAAATTAGCAAGTAAATGTAATTTTTAGGTATATTCTGACCCCAGCGCCGCCAAGCGAGCAAATTTTTTGCAAAAATATTTCTTTTCAAGGTGCTGATATATGTTCCAAATATGAACCAAATCGGTCCAGCCGTTTAGTAGTTTAGTGACATTTAATATACAGAAAACTGTATGAAATTGTGAAATCGTGACGTCTCAGTATTCTTCATTTTTCGGCAAAACAACAAAAAGGTTTAAATTTTATTTTGTCGAAAAACCTTCCACACAGAAGTTCAAAAAAGTACTTTTTACAGAATTGAAATCGGCTCAGCCGTTTGGTCAGGCATCGCGGTCATACGAAAAACATTCCATTTTTATATATACAGGGTGTCTCAGAAGTAACGTGCCAAACTTTAGGGGAAGGTAGGTGGGGGGGTGAGCTCCCTGATAAACAAAAAACTTTCAGGTAAAAGTGTCATCGTTTTTGAAATATTTACATTTTTTCGAACTTAAAAAAAATCGTGCCTTTTCATGTGTTTTCTTTAAATTTTTTATTTAAAATACTTCCAGATAGTTGCCTCTCCATACTCAAATGCAACGTAGTTAAAATATATTAAGGAACCATCATAAAATTAGGACTATTTCTGGATTTTTAACTTTTTGATATTTTCTTCCCCAACTTTGACTATCTCGGGTGAGAAAAAATGTATTGAGCTATAACTTTACATTACACAAAAAAACTGTTCATTTAATAAAGATTTCAGAAAGGTGCCACACTTACTGTTTTGAAGAGAAAAAAAAAGTTATAGCCGCTTTTGTGGGTAAAGGACTGAGACTTAAATTGAATTTGCTCTTGTTACCGTCAAATGACATGCTAAATAGTACAAAGGTACATAATTACTTGCTTCTGACATTATTTTATGTTACTTACCGGAGTTCGGACTAGAGTCTATAACAAGGGCTATATCTATCAATATTTTGTGTGAAGGATGGGTTCACGTGAAATAAGATATACATGAGTTGTTTTAAGAAAAACTTATTCATTTATTGATAAAATATGCTCAAATTGGCGACCTTCTACTCTAATACAAGCTCGGCACCTTTTAAGAAAAGACGCTTTTAGAGATCTTAAACTGAATTGGGCTATCTCAGCAGCAGCTCCATTTATTTGTTCCCGCAAATGCTCTTCGTTTTGAATTGTTTTTGAATAAATTTTGTTCTTAAGACAGCCCCAGTAGAAAAAATCTAACGGATTCAGGTCTGGCGATCGAGCGGGCCACGTGATTAGCCCGTATCGTCCAATCCATCGGCGAGGATAAGTTTCGTCTAAATGAGCTCTTACTTCACGCCCGTCGTGAGCAGGGCACCCGTCATTTTGCAGCCATAGTCTTCGCCGCAGGTTTAAGGGTACATCTTCCAAAAGAGTTGGAAGCCGTTCCTGAAGGAACTCTAAATAACTGTGAGAGTTGAGCGTTGGCGGCAGTTCCACAGGTCCCAATATTTGACAATTAAAAATACCGCACCATAAATTTATTTTGTACCGGTACTGCGAACGATCTTCTCTCATTTCGTGAGATAGACAATCATCTGCCAACTGTGAAGGTTATGTAAATTAAAATAAACATCACGTTTGCATGATGATTCATCGCTCCAAATTATTTTATTAAAAAAGTTGGGGTCTGATGCATGCTTTCGCAACATTTCACGGCAAAATCTAACCCTCGACAGGTAATCTCTTTCCTGTAGAGCCTGAACACGTTGAATGTGGTAGGGATGAAATCGATGGTCTTTTAAAGCTTTGTGAACTGTAGTTTTTGGTATTCCCGTCCGTCTTTCCATCATTCTCACTGAAGTCGATGGACCTAGTTCCACTTCCTCTAACACAGCTTCAACATCTACCGTTGCAGGACGTCCTGTTTCGCCGCCACGCCTTCCAGGTATGCGACCTTAAAAAACTGAAAAATGATAGTTAACAAGCAAGCAAACAAGAAAGATGTAAAAATCATTTACCTTCATATATTTCTCTATGGGTGCGGGCGAATACTTCACGACCCGGATTTCTACGATTGGGGTATCGCTCTGCATAGAGTCTTTGAGCAGCTCTGGCATTACCGCAAGCTTCACCGTAAATTAGGTGAATATCCGCATATTCATGCGACGTATACTGCGTGTTCTCTGTCATAGTATTAACAACACAATGTTCGAAGGGTCCAATTTCACAAAATCCACTTTCACTAATTCCGGTAAGTAACACAAAGTAATGTCAGGAGCTGGTAATAATGTACCTTTGTACTATTTAGCATGCCATTTCACGGTAACAAGAGCAAATTCAATTTAAATCTATTAAATTCATTCTAGCGTGTCTCAGTCCTTTACACACAAAAGCGGCTATAACTTTTTTTTCTATTCGAAACAGTAAGTGTGGCACTTTTCTGAAATCTTTATGAAATGAGCAATTTTTTGTGTGTAATGTAAAGTCATAGCTCAGTACATTTTTTTCACCCGAGATAGTCAAAGTTGGGGAAGAAAATATCAAAAAGTTAAAAATCCAGAAATAGTCCTAATTTTATGATGGTTCGTTAATATATTTTAACTACATTGCATTTGAGTATGGAGAGGCAACTATCTGGAAGTATTTTACATAAAAAATTTACTAAGTATTGCCCGGTTTGTAGTTGCAGTTAAAGAAAACCCATGAAAAGGCACGATTTTTTTTAAATTCGAAAAAATGTAAATATTTCAAAAACGGTGACGCTTTTACCTGAAAGTTTTTTGTTTATCAGGGAGCTCACCCCCCACCTACCTTCCCCTAAAGTTTGGCACGTTACCCTGTATAGATTAGGGCAGGTCGAAAATCTAATTTTTCTCAAATCCCTTGGTAATAGTGAAAATATATTGCATCATAAGTCAACAACAAGCCTGCAAAATATTAGTCGTTTACTTTAATTGAAAGAGCCCGCGCGTCGACCGCCAAGTGACCCTCAGCACACACTAGTAAGACCAATTCTTGTTAAAAATTCTGGGTTCAACAAAAAGGCTTGGTGCATATTATTAGATAATGAATCCGTTAACGCAAAAGATAATGTCAAATATCATTTTTCGCAGCCCTTTAGCTCATCTTTAAACTCGAAGTTATCTGTTTTTAATAAAATTTTAATTGTTCTCTTGATAATTGCACTGGCCTATAGTCAAAAGATGTAAAGAACAGCATTAATACAGCTGGCGTAAATTTAGGTCGCTGGTTCCAAATATTCTAATTTTTTTTTTTTTAAATATTGGCTATAATTTGAGAATTTTTGCAAATTTAGGAACAGTTTCGGTAGCTTAATAGAAAAGCCATTATTTTCCATCATCGCGAAACAAAATTTTTTATGCAAATGATAATGGAAACACTAAACATTCGCAACTTCTAGAAACACTAATAAGTTTACTTATGTTTATGCATACAATATAAAAATTGCAAATATAGGAAAATTACAAAAAAAAATTTCAACATTTTTTTTATTTTAAAATAATTTGTTTATAATTTGAACGATTTTCATCATATTATTATCATAAATCAGTAACCGTAAGTCTCGCCTTCATTTGGTAATTATTACGTACCGACCGAGTAACATTTACCAAATGTCACGTATATAGTGATTTTATGATTACCAGGATGTCCGATGCGAATAAAAACACACTGAATATTTATGCTTATATGATTAGTGAAAATATATTGAATATTAGGAAAATTAGCTGAATTACAAAATCAAACCGCCGCGTCACTCGTACTCTACTCGTCGTTACAATTCAATTCTTCTTCGGGCAGCCTACGTATTTTGAAGTCGGTAATGTAGTATGATTGGTCAGAGTCGCATTTTATTCACACAGTTGCAATTGTTAGGCGTGACACAAAGTTATATCGAAAAAATTAAGTGGATCTCCAGTTTTTTTTTTTTAAATTACTCTTCAGTTGTATAAATAACCTTTAAATTAAAGAACCGGATTACAGAAAAGTGTGCAGGGACTGACTTTTTTCGTTCAAGCTGAATGCAAAGCAATATCGTCCAATTGGAGAGTCCTCAAAAGGATTTCCAAGGATATGTTAAAGACTATTGCATTTACCTACAGTCACTTTTTCACATAATGGAATTAATTAGAATATTTATATATATCTAAACTGTTATGCCGCTGACTTTGGGGGTAAGATGGTATGGCGGTAGGCATACCTGCTAGCCCTGGCTTGGCTCGTCAGTGGGAGGGTCTTTGCCAAACACCTTACCTACAGCAGACATAAGCAAACAGAGTTCATGCCTTAGTTTGGAAAAATGTAAGTTCTGCCGCGAAAGATAGAAAAAGGAAGCAAAAGGCAAAGGGACAGTCCAGTCAGGTGAAGTCAGTCCCACCCCATCTACTAATAATCTAAGCAGCCATGGGCCTCGCCGTGACTTCTGCTTTTACGCAAGGCCCCCTAAACCTGACTTAAGTCCGTCCGTCTTTGTTCAGTCACGTCATCTTAATTCGTCTTTTCTGTCACTACACCCATTTCCCCTCTAATGCACCTGTGTAGCATTCACACCACCTTTAATCAACTAGCCCCGCATAATTTCTAATTAGAGCAATCAAGAAACAAACAGAACTTTCATACTGCAGATTTTACAATTTTTATTTCAACCTAAGGAATACTTATTCCCGTAGTTATACTTATCTAGATACTAACTATACACCTATACACCTATTCTATCTACTTGGGAGTTCAGTTTAAATGGTATATTTAGATACATTCACTTCAATTCCTCTTTATATGTATGTATGTTGATCAATACCTGTATGTGTTCATTCACTTACGCAAAAATATTAATGCATCAAAGTAAAAGCAGAATGCAATGTGATCCTGTGTACATTCATATGTATATACTACTTATAACTATGTACTTTAAATGTAAGTTCATTAAGAGACAAGTAAAAACGGAATCAAAAAAAAACTGTGCAAAAAAACACACTAGCGCTCGCTCTCAATGAACTTCAACCATATCAGGCGCTGGAATCTATGTTTCATATAATTCATTCTCATAAACTCTTACAAGCTAGCACTCACCAATCTCTCCAGCGATGTAAGCGCTTGCATCCAGGAACATCAGTAGCTATAAAGAAAAGGAATATGCAAAAAAACTGCCAGGGAAGACTGATACGGATGAGGTACGAAGTAAATTCATATAGTTGCGTTCATTTGGATTTAGCACTTATAGAGGACGGAGCTCTTCCCTAACTACCGGCCGTGGCATCAAAAAAAAGTGAAGTTGAAATTTGGAAATTAATTCTATTACCGACAAAAACTTAACTAATCAAAGGAATTCCCGAAACAATAAAATTTAAGTTGAAGAAATGAATTAAAACTTATGGTTAGAAACAAAAAAACCGAAAATTAAAACTTATCCACTTTACTTAGGTCTACTAATGTATACTATGTACTAAAAGCGAAAATTCGACTAAAACTCGTGGGCAAAACTTAAATCTAATTCATCTTTAAATGGCTTAAAAATACTTAAAGAACTCAGGAAATGTGCCAAACAATAAATAATGTGATAACCAAACTTGGAACAAGTGTTCTGTTTTTTTTCCCCAAAATTCTGCGAAACTAAAAGACTATAAATACATACATATGTACTATATAAGTATGTATGTAATACGGCCTCACGAGTTCCCTATGTACATATTCTCTATACATAACACTATTCGCACATAGCACTGGAATTGCCCGATGGAATTTGGGAATTGCATAAATAAATGTAGTGAGCGCAATGACTGCCGCGTGTGGGAGTTCCAGCGTATACACTTCCCGCGTTGAGTCTCTAGCGCTCCCGCCGTATGTATGTATGTATGGATGTTCGTTCCTTGTTTTCCTTCCTCTCTCCTTCTGGTACAAGTCTCCAATTCGCAAGTACTCTCGCTTTCTATTTACATAGGTCGTTGCTCTATCCGTTTATATATCTGTGCATATGTTTCGCTGTTGATCACCAAGTACATAGAAGCCCTGGTTTTCCGAAAAAGGGCGTATCTCAGCACTCCGGGTTTTGGGAGTTTTAGTCCGCCGTAATCCCTGCCTAGCAGTACCTGTAATAAAATTCCTATGTCACTCGTCTCGATCTATTCCCCTGGCTTTGTATTTAATCTAAAACTTCATTTAATTATACCCGAGCGCACTTGTGCACAAGGGTATATTAATTTTGTTCACATAACGGTTGTTTGTAACAGCCAAAACAAATCGAGATAGATATAGACAAATGTATACATATATGCTCAGAATGAATAGAGAAATCGATTAAGCCATGTCTGTCTGTCCGTCCGTCTGTCCGTCTGGTGGGTTGGTATTGAAAATGGGCGAAATCGGACAGTAACCACGCCCACTTCCCATATAACGGTAATTTCCAGAAATACGAAAACTGCGATATTTTAGTAACTACTGAAGATAATTCACTCAAAATTGATATTTGCAATAACTTTCAGACGAAAAATAAGAATATTATAAATTTTTGGAAAATGGGCGTAGCCACGCCCACTTATGGTTACATGTGTATATCTTGGTAACCGCAACACCAATTTCTTCTAAACTTGGCACAGTTGGCCTTGATACAGCATACTAAATGGCCGAAAATTTTAAAATTCGGACAATAACCACGCCCACATCCTATATAACGGTAATTTTCGGAAATACGGAAACTGCGATATTTTAGTAACTACTGTAGATTATTCACTCAAAATTGATATTTACAACAATTTTTAGACGAAAAATAAGAATATTATAAATTTTTGGAAAATGGGCATAGCCACGCCCACTTATGGTTACATGTGTATATCTTGGTAACCGCAGCACAAATTTCTTCCAAACTTGGCACAGTTATTGGCCTTGGTACAGCATACTAAATGCCCGAAAATTTAAAAAATCGGACAATAACCACGCCCACATCCCATATAACGGTAATTTAGAGAAATACAAAATCTTCGATAAATAAGTAAATATTAAAGCAAATTTATTCAAAATTGATACTTGCAACAATTCCAATTTACCAAGAAATACGTTTATGGTAAAATTTTGGAAAATGGGCGTGGCACCGCCCACTTATGATCACAAATATGTATATCGGTAACCGTTCTACCAATTTGTATCAAACTCGGTATTTTTATTGTGCTTGGCAAATAAAAGCAAAACGTTGAAAATTATTCAAATCGGACCAAAATGACGGCCGCTTTTTATATAACGGTTAATTTCAGAAATGCTTGAAACTTCAATAATTCGTAATTTAAGGACTCTAATTTACTCAAAATCTATACACCCCGGCTTACCATCTGGCGGTAGCTTTCGGAAAGGTGAAAAAACATATTTTTAATACTTGCGCCGGGTATTTAATGTTCGGCTCCGCCCGAACTTAGACTTTCTTACTTGTTTAATTGAATTTTTTTTAGTTAACAGCAATATGCCAGTTATCATATATTATGTATGTATGTGTATGTACACACATACGTGTGAGTGTGTAGCTTTTTGTTTCACTTCATCAAGGTTTATTTTAATTTTTATTTGTTCAGGCTTTTCGTATTGGTTTTATTCCTATATTTTTTTGAATTTAGATTAGATACATATTATAACTTATGACTTTACAATTTATTACGCTTTATTCAGCTTCACGTTATTTCACGGTTTAAACAAGGTTGAAGTTGCTTTTTTCTAATTTAATTTACTATAATATAATTTTGTTTAATATTATTTTATTTTTAATTTATTTCATGACACCTTTTACTATCACTTATTGAATTTTAGTATAATTTATGACACTCTATAAAGTTGTAGGTAGTTTATTTGCCTAAGCTCACTTTATTTAAATTTTATTTTATTTTTTATTTATTTTTCATTTGTCTACATGTATACTGCTAAATCACCTAGTGGGGCAGGTTACGGTTCCTACTAGAGATGGACACGGGCCTAAATTTTCAGGCCCGGCCCGGCACGAGTGCAAAATCAAATTTCAAAAACACGCACAAGCCCGCACGTTAAGAATTTTAGTGGGGTCCGGCACGACGGGACACGCCCCAGCCCGGAAATAAAGAGCCAACTTTTATTGTAGATTTTTATAATATATTTTCTGGGAAGTAGAAAAAGTGGAAGGTATTTTATGTACAGATATGTATGTAAACAAAACTACTAAGTATCATATATTTTCTATCGGTTTCCAAATATTTCTTTTTTTTGCTTTTCTCTTATCAAAAGAGTTTTAAATATGTACTATTTTTTTGTATAAAAACAAAAGCTCATCTAAATTTTTAGTATTAGCAACGGGCTTTTTCGTGCCTTTTCGTGCTTTTATGAAATTTTACTGAACGCCCAGGCCCGCGCGAGTTCGTGCTGACAGCAAATATTCCGGCCCGTACCCGCGGGCTTACGCAGGGGCCCGTCGGGCCCCTGCCAAAAGCCCGGCCCGTGCCCATCTCTAGTTCCTACAGCAGTTAGCTAAATTTTCACACAATGCCTTGCCCGTTTTAACGGATTATACTGGCAAAATTTTATTTTTAATAGAACGACCGACTTTTCACGTCTTATTTCTTTCCTGGCACCTTTTGATTTGATTGTACTAAGGAAAATTGACGATCGTGCCCCCGACGACTGCTGAAATTACACACACATACATGCACATTTAAGACTTTCACTGTTTTTACATACACACAAGTTGACTCGAACAAACATTCATATTGACCCTTTCGCACATGTTGGACACAATGTTTATACACATGTTGTGATTCTTGCAGGGATACACTTGTGGCAGGGATGTTGAATTCGACCCCTCAAGCTGCTGTTACAAAACACTTATTGCACGTCCCCTACTTTTACATAATGGCAAATTTAGAAACCGCGAAAAATGTGCTTCTTCGGTGACTAATGAAACCATTCCGCACCAATTTTCAAGACTGCATAAATGGACTTAAAATGGGTGTTTCTCACCCTAATTGTATTATGTTAATGTATGTAATTACTTATATGATTGAAACTACTATTAACTTATCAAACGTTTCCTAATCTTTGACAATACATGTCTGAATTCATTCACCACGATCTTGAAAACTGACCAAATCGGCGGGACCAAATCCATGGTCCTGTTAATATTATATAAATATCCGAAAACATTAAAATGCTTGAAATAAATCTCGCCTCACTTTTTTATATTTTTCACTTGGTTGCTGAAGTAATGATGAATTGAAAATTCATAAGGGAAAATTGTCGGTTTTGTAAGTTTTATCTTAATATCTTTAAAACTTCTAGACTTATTGAAAAATGATAAATGAACGTGAGGTACTAAATTTAATAACCCTTAATTTGATATATCGTCCTGTTTTTAGCAATTAACGCATTCCATAGATATTACAAGCCAAAGTTTCATTTTCAAAATTCATACACTTTGATTCAATTGCGCGGGCTAAAGATAAGTCTTAAATTAATCTTTCGTGGCCAATAACAATTGGCTTAGACCTAAGACATCATAATATTACTATTACAATACGGTAAAATGCCTTTTATTTCCCCCCACACAAAATCGACCCAGCCTAATAAAGATAGTTTATCTTACGAAATTGCGGAGGAATATTACAGAGTATACGAAAAAGTTTATTTTTTTATTTCTTATTTTGAATAACGTCTTGGCTTACTATACAGGTATGTAGAGCTATGAATTTAAAAAATACATCAGGGTTTAATTGAGATATTCGCCTCTGACCACTATGTCCTGTACGTTTCCCAGTACTGCAAAACTTTTAACTGTCATTCACCTGGGAGTGACCAGAAGTGTTTCGTGTGCTTACTGTTCAAATCACAGCTCATTTCGTCCGGATATTTATATCCATGAACCCTCTGAGTAGCGACCGAACACTCGTTTGGGAGCGAGCTAAAGTGGGAGGGCGTAAAACCTCGCGTGCGCTGAATTTGGGTCCCGCCAAAAAAAAAAAAACACATGCCTCGGATGATACCCCTTTCTTTTAATGACGATCACGGCAAACGTAGGAAGGACTATGATTTGAGGGTATGTACCTAGAATATCCGAACCCTTAATCGGGAAGGTGCCTCTGCCCGGATAGTTGATGTCCTAGGGAAAATAAAGGCTGACATCACCGCCATCCATGAAATGGACGGAGCGAGGGAAGGTAAGCGTGGAGCCTTGCGACGTCTACTACAGGTGCCACGTAAAGGAGCACAAATTCGGTGTTGGATTTGTGGTAGGAGAGACGAACTAGTGGACGAACGTCTAGCCAAAATCCGCATCAAAGCAAATTCTTCAACATCTCGCTCATATGGGCCAATGCCTCGATGGGAGAGAAGGATGCGGCATCCAAGGATCTCTTCTATGAGCGCTTAGAGCGTACATATTAGTGCTGCCCCGACACGTATAAAAATCGTGCTTGGTGATTTCAAGGTGGGAATGGAAGGAAATGATTAGCTGTTGTCGTGTTGTCATAGTGCGCTCTAGATATTTCTATTAAACATAATTTAATTTATTGTGATTCTTAAATATTTCGACATTTTGCCTAGTGCAATGAGACAGTGACTCTTGTCGTTTCAAATAAAATGTATGTGAATATTATCCATCACTATGCCGTGTGTTTGCAACCAAAAAGTTGATTGCGCGAAACCCAAAGTGCAATGCAATAATTGTAATGAAATATACCATCCGAACTGTGTTGGTGTTTGCCTGCTGATTTAGACTATTTTGTTATGTTATGTTAGCAAAAAATGAGCGAACGCTCGCCGACTTTCTCTTCACTCTCCCCCGCGTCCCTCTAATAGGGCCGTAAACGCGACTTCAAATAATAAGTTATCTAATTTGCCTTCTAGTCAAAGCAACATCGCAAAAATATAGAAAAAAAAGGTTTTTTCTTAACAGCGGTCGTCCCTCGGCAGGCAATGGCAAACCTGCGAGTGTATTTCTGCCATGAAAAAACAGCTTCTCATAAAAATACAATCGCCGTTCGGAGTCGGCGTAAAACTGTAGGTCCCTCCGCTTTGTGTGACAACATCAAGGCGCACGCCACAAATTCGGAGGAGAAGCTTGGCCAAACACTAACATATGTGTAAGCGCCAATCTATTATTATTAATTTGCCTTCTCCTGCTAATATTGCAAATTCAAACTCATCTCATCAATAACAGCTGCCAAAAACAACGCTTAGTTCGTTTGATAACCCTGGCAGAGATGCTAAACAACAACAACAACAATAAGCTTCTACTACTACCAAAACAATGCTTATTTCGTGTGATGATCAGAGTGTCCAGATTTGGCGATTTCGTGCCAATTTGGCGATTTTTGGCGATTTTTTCCCTTCAAATAAATTTTTTCCAATTATAATAATATACAAAACTTAGTTTTCCACGATAATTTTACAGAGGAGGCTAGTGAACTGCGTGATAAACTTGACTTAAGAAGGATATTAAAATACTCAAAAATGTTTAATCACCCTAATTGAAGAACTTTTGAAACGATTACCTAGTCAATTAAATACTTTTAAAAAAGCTTTGATTTTGTCACCAGAAAAGTGTGTGAATCACAAGAGGGCGAGTTTCAGGGACCTGCCAATTCACTATTTGACTTTGAAGGAAAGAAAAGCAGCGGACACTGAATATTTAAATCCATGATAAAAACATTAGAAGGTGAAACCATTCTCTCAATTCGTCGGCCATGATTTTTTTCTGACGTTTGCAATTATTTTAAAATCATATAAAATTGAAAATAAAAAAATTAAATTGTTCACAATTGTTGTTGTTTGAGATTAAAAGTGAGAATGTGTGTGTGAGCTTGAGTTCGAATTTTAAAATTATATTGGTAGCAAACGTCAGGCTGTCTCTCAATGATTTTACCTCGTAATGTTTTTATCATGTTTAAATCTTTTAACTTTCCCATGGAATAACTTTTCTCAGAACCATTCCATCCGACTCTGAAGAATTTTGGATAATTTCTTACGGAGTGAAAACCGCAACAGACAATAAAATATTTGGACATATAAGTAAATTCATATTATTATCCTACGGCACTCACATGCTTTGTTGAGCGCGTTTTTTCCGTAATGAATTCAACAAAAAATCGACTGCTGAGTGGAAGATCGACCTATCTCGGCAGCCAGCTCGAATACGCTCTATCTCAAAAAACTTTTCAAGAACGCCCTATTTCAGAATTCGTTTCAAAAACACCCTATCTCAGCTGCCGATTCAAAAACGCCCTATATCAGCACATTTTTTAATACATTTTGAAGTGAGATAGGGCGCTCTTCAACCAAATTCTGAGATATAATATTTTTAAATAAAATTCTGAAATAGGGCGTTCTTGAACAGTTTTTGAGATAGGGCGTTTTTGAACTGGCTGCCAAGATAGGTCGATCTTCGACTCAGCTGTCGAAATAGGATGAGATTGGAAAGCCTAATTCAATAGTTCGAATAAAGTGTTTTATGAAGGCTAATAGTTTCTGCTGCAAAACGTTTCCAATATCAAAGAGTATGTTATGTTATAGATTGAATAGCTCAATATATAACAACAACAGAATTGTAAATCATTCAGACACTATAGGTGCTTTTGAAGAAATTGTGAAAATAGCTGATCTCGCCTTATTAAAAGGTTTTTATTTAATTTTTAGCGCCGAGCGGATTGTGCGATTAATCAATTAATATGAGTTATAATAAATGTAATAATTGCGCAGTCCTATTGCAAAATGTGTTTAACAAATATTTTTAAAAAGCATGCGTATTTTTAAAGAAAATTGTTTGTGCATCACTATTATATAAGTGATTTGTGTTATTTATTATTACCCTCTGAAGGTATTATATTCGTTTTTGGTTTTAAAAACTATATTATAACGATATCTCATTTTTAAAATAAAATATCTGTTAAATCGATTTCATGAATTAAAAAAAAAAAAATTTGCGATTTTTGGCGATTTTTTTTCAGAAATTGCGCTTTTTTCTAACAATCTGGACACTCTGGTGATGATCATTTATTTAATAATGATGTCAGCTCCTGCTTCCAAACTTCAAAATTACTTTTGTACGCCGACGACCTTAAAATCTACTCTACGATTAGAAACTTGCATTACTCATTCGCATTACAACTTAAGCCTGATAAGCTTTACTCGTGGTGCACCCGGAATCGGCTGTTTCTGAATGTAGAAAAGTGTTTTCATTCCACATTCACTAGAAAATATAGCCCGTTACTAACTAGTTATAAAACTTCTGGCTCAACCCTCGATCATGTTACAGACTTCAAAGATCTGGGTGTATATTTTGATTCCAAACTTCGATTTACCACCCACGTCAACTATGTTGTTTCGAAATCGTACGCTATGTTAGCTTTTGTAAGACGTACCTGTTCAGCTTTCTCGGATCCATACACGCTCAAGATGCTATATACTACATCAGTAAGATCTAGGATTGATTACGCAGCGTTCATTTGGAGACCGTATCACGTCACTCATATTAACCGTATAGAGCCAATCCAAAAAAATGTATTAAGTTTGCACTCCATTCTTTAAACTTTACTGATCCTTTACCTCCCTAGAAATCCCGTTGTCAACTTTTATCTCTGAAAACTTTACAGTCCAGATCTTCCTTTCTCTCCTGCAACTTTGTATTGAAACTGCTAAATTATACAGTTGACTGCCCTGCCCTACTGGAGAAATTGAACTTCTTTATTCCTGCGCGGGATCTCCGACACGTCCCTCTGTTTTACACTGAGTTTACTAAGTTTGATTACCTTAAATTTTCTCCCATGCCAAGAGCTCTGTCTGAATTAAATAATATTCCTAACTTGGACCCGTCTTTGTCCCTGGATCTGTCCGGAGCCTACTGTATAATTATTTTAACAAACTCCTTTAACTAGTACTTAAGCAATTCCTTTCTGTAGTCAGTAAGAAATTATTTGTTTCATATGACTCATAAATAAATAAATCTTTGGCGCCACCGTCGGAAAAAGCAGCCTCCATGCCGAAACGCCCGATAACGGGGTAAGGCCGATCGACTTCGCCGGGCCCGAAACTTGGTAGTATGTAGTACTGGGTTCTAGCATAAAAATATCCATCGAGGTACATGGCTGTCTCCGAATCGAAAACGAAAAATCAAATCGAGCATGTTGTGATAGGCGAAAGGCACACTTCCAGTGTTTTAGCTGTAGATACGTACACTCAGAGGGCTAAACATTGCTATCTTGATTCAGCCAAGATACGCACCCGCCTCGGTGAAGAAAAAATGTGCGCCCAACAACTCAGGGAAAGCTTAAAGTCGAAAAGCTGCAATTAAAATGGATGGCCAATTGATTCGCCACTCGGCTCTCTCGCTCGAGGTGCGAATAGCGATTATGCTGATGAAGAATAACAAAGCTGCTGGAGCTGACGTAATGTCAGCCGAGCTATTAATTATTATGGCAAGGAGCTAATAAGGCGCATGCCAGACGACTGGAATTCAAGTGCGCTCTGCTTAGTCTACAAGATAGGCGACCCCGCCAAGCGTGCCATTTTTTCATCGAGCGTGTTCTGTGAAAGACTGAAGCCCTCCTTCAACGAACTAATTGCGCCTTACCAGTGTGGCTTTAGATCTGCCAAATCCACCATAGTTCTCGTATTCGCAATACGCCAAAACTTGGAAAAGACATGCGAGAAAGGGATCGACACTCACCATCTATTTGTCGAGTTGTCTTTATTTCGTGATGTTTGAATTTCGCAACCCCGCGAAACTAATACGGCTCTGTAAAATTACGTTGAGCAATACCACCAGCTCCGTCAGAATTGAGGAGGACTTCTCCGAGCCGTTTGACACCAGTTGAGGTTTCAGTCAAGTTGACTCCCTTTCGTGTGATTTATTTAATCTGATGTTGGAGAAGATAATAAGAGTCGCAGAACTGAACCGTTCAGACACAAAACTTTAGAAGAGCGTACAATTGCTGGCATATGCCGACGACATCGACATTTTTAAAGAAACAAAGCATATGCGTCTGGTGGGGAACGAGGACAAAATATCTCCTCTTATCACACAAACAGTCAGTGCCTTCGCGCCTTAGCACCCACGTCCCTGTTGATAGTTATAATTTCGAGAAAATGGAGAACATCCTTTACTCATGCCAACTATTTCGGAATGAGTAGGCAACTGAGAAGTAAAATCCTCTGGCCGTACAAAACTCTTACTCTATTCGTTACTCATAATGCCTGTGCTGGTTTATGGCGCGGACGCATGGGCAATGAAAATATCTGATGAAGCGGCTTTTGGAGTTTTCGAGAGAAAAATTCTGCGAAAGATTTATGGGCCTTTATGCATTGGCTACGGCAAGTACCGCAGACGATGAAACGTGGGCTGTATGAGCTTTACAATGACATGGACATAGTGCAGCGAATCGAAATACGACGGCTACGCTGACTTGGTCATGTCGTACGAATGGACAGAAATACGCCAGTTCTGAAGGTATTCAACGCGGGTCGCGATAGTGGAAGAGGAAGGCGCACTGCGATGGAAGGGTCAAGTGGAAAAGGATTTGGCTTCACTTAGGATTTCCAAATAGGAGAAGAGATTGGCCAAGATTGCGTAGGCGGTTATAGCGCCAAATAAGACGAAGAAGAAATACTTTATGTGTCCCAGATTCATTTGCTCAAGCGAGGAATGGTCTAGAGTCTAGACCCATCAGCAACGTATATCTTGTCTGGCAAAAGATTCAGTTGCTTATTTTTATGTAACTTGCGGACTTTCGCTTTCACAAATTGGACAGATACGAAGATTTCTTTTAGAACAAAACCATTTGTGTAGATCCATTTTGGGAACTCGCACTGTTTTAAAATTTGCCGTTTCTTAAGTCCGGCTTCTATATTTTTGTATCCTTACTTTTGCTATCATATTGACAAATTCTGGTAACAGTTGATTTGTTTATTTTAAACTCATCACACATCACTTTAACGCCAATACCACTTCTTAGTTTTTCTAGAATACTGGTAACTCATTGAAAAGCAAAAAATTCAAATTTTGTGTGTGTAGCATGCAAAAACAAAGAATGTTTAAGGTATTAAGGTTAAATTGTTTTGAAGTTGCCATATATGTAATACTTCTATATTGGCAGTAAGCTAACTTCTCAATGTGTTAGCATTCCGAAATCCAAACGAGACAGTCTAGTACGGTTTTTGTGAATTTATTGTATACCTGCGTGCCGCTTTTGTGTATATGTTGTGTTGGTTGGTTGGTTGGTAGAAGCGTCGCCTGTGTATGTTCCCAGGACCCAATTAGTGCTGAAAGCACCATTTTGCTACGCTTTCTCTGGGACCCCTGATTTTATCTGCTTTCCTGATTCGTTGGGTTCGTCAAACCATTTGGATTTTCCGATGAACCTATTTAGGTTAGTAATGGTGAATTTGGAAATTTCCTCAATATTTGTGTGATCTGCCTTATTTGTGCCAATGCTGGGCATTCGCAAAGATAGTGAAGGACCGTTTCCTTACTTCCCAAAAGATTACAGCTACGGCACCGAGGGTTATACGGAAGGCCCATTCTAGCTGCATGTTCACTGTAGTTTGACTATGTCTTTCCTTGACCTCTTCAGAAGTTGTTCTTCCTTTGGCTTGTCATAGTGCGGCCATATGTGCCTCGCAGTTTTGCAGGTTTGAAGGTTGTTCCAACGTGTATCAGCCATACGTGTGAATTGCAGATGCAGTTCCCTTTTGATGAGTCCGAGTGGACAATTTATAGTTTCTGCTTCGGATTCATCCAAAGATGCTCCGGTCTTAGCCAACTCGTCAGCCCTCTCATTTCCGTGTATGTTCCTATGGCCGGAAACCCAGATGAGAGTGATGTCTATTAACTCGGCCGCCGAGCTTAACGCACATTTGCAATCTCTGACTGTTTTGGATTTTGTTACCGGTGAGGCAAGTGCCAGAAGTGCCGCTTGGCTATCTGAACAAAATTTATGCTTTTCGTACACCTACGCAGTTCCTATCTAGTGCTTTACAGGACCTTTCGATGCCCAGTACTTCCGCTTGGAAGATACTAGCAAAGTCAGGTAGTCGAAACGAGAGAGAGACATTCAGCGTTTCAGAGAACACCCCCGCACTCACACCGCAGTCCATTTTGAACCCGTCAGTATAGATTTCAGTGGAATTCTCCTCGACTATCCTGCCTCTACTCCAATCCCGTCTTGAAGGAAACTTCACCTGAAAGCTTTTCTTGAAATCTGTCGTAGGAGGTATATATTCTGATTGTTTCCCTGATTCCATAAGCTTGTCAAGTCTCAAATATAGGGACATTCAGTGTTTCAGAGAACACCCCCGCACTCACACCGCAGTCCATTTTGGACCCGTCAGTATAGATTTCAGTGGAATTCTCCTCGACTATCCTTACTCTACTCCAATCCCGTCTTGAAAGAAACTTCACCCGAAAGCTTTTCCTGAAATCTGTCGTAGGATGTATATAATCTGATTGTTTCCCTGATTCGATAAGCTTGTCAAGAATATCACTATGGCCGTGCTGCAGCGCCCTCCAGCAGCCTGACTCTTTTAGTCTGACTGCCGCAGACGCAGCAGTTTCGCGGATACGGAGTTCTATGGGTAGTTGATGCCATACGGCGCATACATTAGTATTGGTCGTATGAAAGCCGTGTACATCCAGAGGACAAGCTTTGGCTTCAACCCCCAGTTCCTACTGAATATTCTTTTACATATATAATAAGCTGTGTAGGCTCTCTCAACCCGCCTCTCTATATTTGTCTTCCAGCTCAGCTTGGTATCTAATACGACACCCAAGTATTTAGCCTCGGAGGACAATGCGAGAGACGTTCGATTAAGGGAGGGAAGCCTGAATTGTGGTATTTTTGTTTTATTGGTGAACAGCATCAGTTCCGCCTTGCTAGGGTTGGCACCCAGTCCACTTTTTGTAGCCCAGGTGTTTAGCCGGAGCAAAGCTCCCTCTAGGATTTCACTAGTCGTTGAGGAGAAGAGACCTGATACTGCTACCACTACATCATCTGCATATGCTACTACTTTCACTCCACCTTTGTTGAGATCCAGTAGAATGTCGTTCAGTACCACCAGCCGTAGTAGCGGAGACAGAACTCCCCTTTGGGGAGTGCCTCTATTTGCATAACGGGATAGGATTACTGAACCAATGGTTGAAATTATTATTCTGTTTCTGAGCATTTGTTCGATCCAATATGTCGTCAGATATTCCCACCTTCGCAAGAGATCGAACAATTGCTTCGACTGTTATGTTATTGGAGGCCTCCTCTATGTCGAGGAATGCCGCCAAAGTGTACTGCTTTTAATGGAGTGATTTTCTTCTATATTTTTTTATATTTTTTTATCCTTACTTTTGCTATCATATTGACAAATTCTGGTAACAGTTGATTTCTTTATTTTAAACTCATCACACATCACTTTAACGCCAATACCACTTCTTAGTTTTTCCAAAATACTGGTAAATTATAGAAAGGCAAAAAATTCAAATTTTGTGTGTGTAGCATGCAAAAACACAGAATGTTGTAGTTATTAAGGTTAAATTGTTTTGAAGTTGCCATATATGTAATACTTCTATATTGACAGTAAGCTAACCTCTCAATGTGTTAGCATTCCGAAATCCAAACGAGACAGTCTAGTACCGTTTTTGTGAATGTTTTGTGTACGTGCCGTTTTTGTGTATATGTTGTGTACTAGGGATGTCAATTTTTCAGCTTTTTCCGATCCCGGGATTTCGTTGTTTTCACAATCCCGGGATCCCGGGATTAGCCCCGGGATTCAGATATTTATTACTTTTCACCAACTTAAATCGAAAAAATTGCTTCTATATTGTTTGAGAAGCTCTCCTACCATAAAATAAATAATAAATAAATGGGGTTGAACCAGGGATGTGTCTAATTTGGAATTTTAGACATCCGCTTATGCGAATGCGGATGCGAATATCTAACAGCTAACATCCGCGGATGCGGATGCGAATGCGGATGTCAAGTATTTTTAAGAAACAATTAGAATCTAGCATAATGGCGAGATCGTTGTTTAAGCAGCGTACAAGCCAAACCAGATGTTAGGTTTTTCTAAAGCTTTTTAAAAATAATTCTTCATTCTCATTCCTATGGCTGTTTCAGAATTTGGGGAATCTGTAACTTCATTAGCGTTTTTCGCTTTTAGTTCTTGTAATTCATTTTTAATACTTTCTTCTGCGACTGGTTTGAACAATTTGTGCCTATAGCGAGCTAAATAGGTGGATATGGAAAATAAATTATTATTTTCCAGGAATGAAAATTTTGAACAAAATTCTGTTTTCAAAGTCGTGGCTGTCAGCCGAATCGGATCAGAATACTGTTATTTTAAAAAAAAAGTACCCCGTTTTTTATAAGCATTTGAATCTCACATAGTTACGTAATTCTTATCTTATTAAAGGTCAGAGCTATAGTTTTTTAACTATTTGAGCATCGGTTCTCTTTATAGCGAGACGTTGATCATTTCTGCTGGAAATCCCAATTGAAGGAGCTTACTCTTTAACTTTAACTAGCAAAGAAGGGACAGTTTTACCACAGAAGATTTTAGCCAAGGATCCATTGTATATAACGAAAAAATATTGCCCGGCAAGTAAACAAAGTTACTGTTTTTTAAATTTTTGCTAAAAATACATTCCCCAAAGAGCCCCATTTGAATTATTGAAACAAATATATGTATCATCAAAAGCAAATCCCAAAAATTTTGTTAAAAATTACAGTGCACACTTTCTTCTTTTGTGTCTAAATAGTAGTTTTTTAAGATTGGTCCAAAAAATCATAATAAAGAAAGAAACCGATGCAGGCATTTAAAGAAGAGAAAACAAAAAAAATTGTCAAAAAGACTATGTTCTCTTTGACGTATGTCAAAGGTAAAGTAGAAGTTGGAACTTGTATGACTGCCCATTCATAGCTCGGTTATATAGCTTAAGAAATAATATGTTTAAAGACATTTTTATCAAAGTTTATAAATATGACACTTGACCAGTTTTGTTACATAAATACTCCCACGACCACAGGCAAAAATACTGGCTACAATTTGTCACTTTGTTTGCCATATACACGTTTTGTCGGTGTACTTGCACAACATTCGCATTCGCAAAAGCTCCGCATTAATTTATTGCGAATGCGAAAGCGATTGCGAATGTTAGAATTAATGCGGTAGCTCCGCGGTTGCGAATGCGAATGCGAATATTCGCAACAACCCTGGTTTGAACCCCACTTTTTATTTAAAGTGGTGTTTTTATTTTTTCTATCTGACGTCAGTATTTATTTTAAACGACTTTGTAATTTCAAATATATGATTAATTCCAAAAATTATTTAAAAAATTCAATGGAAGGGGAAATTTCTTTTGAATTTAAAAAAATTAAAATTTTTTGGATTCACAAGGACGAATATATAATTTTTAATCTGATAAAGTTAGAGTTATAGATATAGTTAGAGTTTATAGAAGTCCTTGACATATAATTTTTTCAAAAACAAATATTGCGAAATTTCAAGGATATAATTTTAAAAGAACATTTTAATTACTATCCAGTCCTTCTGCACCAAAAACTTGAATCGGTTTAATTTCTACAGGATTTCGACTTTAATTTGATACCCATACGTCTTCTCTAAGCACATTTCTCTGAATTTTTTAAACCTTTTTTGAATTTCTGACGTCAGAGTGAAAAACTAAAAACGCATTTTTACTATATTTGGCCCATGGTTTCGCGAATATATTGATATCTGTGTTTAAAATTTACTATCGCGCGTTGTTATATGTATAATGAGGTAGATATTTATAAAGAAATATTAATTATTAAATAAAAAAAGAAATATAGCCAATACTGGTCAAGAAAAGGAGTTTCTATTATTTCCATCAGTGCAAACTACGAATCCCGGGATTTTTGGGACCTTAAAAAGGCCGGGATCCCGGGATTAACATTCCTATTGTGTACATGTTTATTTATAAACATCCTTTCCTTCCTTCCTTTCCTTTCGTAACCCTGCAGCAAAATTTAGAGACAGTCTGGCAAAGCGCTAGTTCCACCCAACAAATTTCAGAACTGTCTCTGAACTACTGCAAAAGGGATCCAAAACTGGACGGTTGAAACTCTTATGTTGCTAGTTGCGCTGTCATCAATGATACTCATCCTGGTCATGCGAAAGCTGACAAAAGATGCACAAATGTACTATACTGTATTTTTTCAATTTTCTTAGACCCTAAAACTAATAGCAAACTATTTTCGTTTATTTAATATGTAATTCTGTACTTTATGGGACAACTGCTAAAATATTTACAAAAAAGTCGATATTGGTAACATTAATATAATTTTTATACATATATACGTACTAGGAAATCTTAATCCCGGTCTTTTTTGAGATTCGAAAATACCGGGATTATTTGCCTAGAATCCCGGGATTTTCAGGATTTTTAATTTACACTGGTGGCAATAATGGAAACGCTTTATGTTGAACAGTTTTGGCTATATTTCTTTTGTTTATTAATTATTTAAAAATTTTTTATAAATATGTAGCTCAATATATATATAACACCTTGCGGCAGGCAATTTTGCACTTAAAAAAAATCAACACATTTGCCAAACCAAGGGCCAAATATAATAAATTTGCGTTCTTAATTTTTCTCCCTGACGTCAGGATTTTTTAAAAGAACTTTGAAATTTGAAAGATATCAGTAATTCAAAAAATGATTTAGAAATTTTAGTGCAATATACTTAAAAAACCAGTATGGGTATCAAATGAAGGAGAAGATTCTGTAGAAATAAAACACATTACATTTTTCCGTAAGGGACGGGTAGGTATTGAAAATAACCTTTTATAATTTTATCATTGAATATCCTTGACATTTTTCAATTCTTATTTTTGAAAAAATTATGTGTTAAGGACTAACTTTATTAGCTTAAAAAAATAAAATAGACTAAAGGGCCATTTCCAATTCCTATTCGTCCTTGTGAGCCCAAAAAAATTATTTCATTTGATACCCATACTTTTGTTTTACATTGCACCGAATTTTTCTAAATAAATTTTGGAATTAACCATATCTTTTCAATTATAACGAGCCCTAACCGCCAAAATAACGTAAGTGACATTTTTTCACAATTTCCGTTTTGATGCAGAAATACATCTAGAAGCTCCAGGAATATTTTTGCATCAAAAGGAAAATTTTGAAAAAAATTTCGCTTGCGATATTTTGGTGGTTAGGGCTCGATAAAGTCTTTTAAAAAAAAAGTATGAGGTCAGAGAAACGCCCATTTATATGCAGTTAATTATGTGTAATATAAGGTAGACTTTTATAAAAAAATTCGAATTTTTGATAAACAAACGGAATATAGACAAAACTGGTCGAATTAAGGCGCTTCTTGTAATTCTGCCACCAGTATTATGAACTTCTTTGAACCAGAAAATAAATTTTTTTATTTAATTTTTTTTGCATCGAGCTTTTTTCGACATAATTTAAATTACTTTATCAGATATGTACACACTAAAGTATTATTAAATGCATATACATTTAATTACTGTCTTTCGTTTTGTTACTTATTAAAAACATTTTCAACTTAAAATTAAAAGTACGTTACAAACCCATTTACTTATTATTTGTTATATGGTAGGAGAGCTTCTCAAACCATATTGATGCAATTTTTCCATGTTAAGTCATTGAAAAGTAATAAATATTTAAACCCGGGACTGATCCCGGGATCTCGGGATTGTACCAACGGATCCCGAAAATCCCGGGATCGTAAAAATCGAAAAAATTAACATCCCTAATACGTACGTATTAAACTGAATGTTAAATAAAACCATAAAATTTAGTTAAGCTACACTTAACAACAAAAGTCTGCGTACACCATTTTTATTAAATATTCACAATATATTGGGAGTTAAAATTTTGTTTGTTTTTATTTTATAAAAAGAACTGATCACGTTAAAAACAAAATCATATAAACCGTGTCTTCAAACTTTATACAAAATAAAGGTAAATTTAACGATTTTTCATCAAAATTTTCGACCTTTTAATCAGATTTAAAAAAAGATAAACAAAAGTGTGTAGTTATGCAGTAATTTTTTTAATTTTTCTTTCTTTAATTTTTAATTTTTGTTTTTCATTTTAAATATTTTTCGTTAAGTATGCCTCATATTCCATAAACCATTTAAATTCAGATTCCTAACTGTGCTGCAAACTTGATAGAACTCTAAAACTGTCTTCAAATTTCAAACTTTTTAATCAGAGTTTCTTTTATAAATAGTTCGAGCATTCAGTTTTGTAGCCAAATTTTAGTGTAGTAAATTGTAACATTGCATCTTAAAAGAAAATATTTAAATAGAAGAATACCTTCAAAAGCCTGCATAATATCAGCGCGATAAATTATACTAAAATTTAATGGGCTATAGGAATGCATACTTATAACTCCGGTTTGAAAATATTGAAGTTTTTTTTTAACAACATCTGGAATTCTACTAAATTTCCAACACAGTTAGAAATTTGAATTCATATAAGGGGTCGGCAAGGTTGGCAAAAATTCTCCTAGATATATCCTCCAAGCGGGTGCAGACTTGCCAATGGGCATCGCTGGTTGCACCGCTGCGGTTGGCTCCTACGACTTAGTGGCAGTGCATAGGGATGAAATCCCTTGCATGCCGCGAGCCAGGGCATGGGTCCCCGAGGAACCCGCTAATCCGCAGGAGATTCTGGAGATTATCCAGATCTCCAACGATGCACTCACTACCAGCCCTTGATTGGAGAGTAGTGAAGGTCAGTGAATTTAGCGAACAGCCACGTTATATTACCGTGGTAATTAACGAGGAATCTCTCCCAATCCTCGCTGACTGTAATGGAGTCATCAGCTACGGCTTTTACTCCATCACTCTCAAAACCCAGAAAGGGAATGAGGGTAAAATTCCTGAGCCGGGAAGCACCGCGAGTGAACCCGCTAATCTGCCACCTGAAAAAGGCCTTATTTTGAGTAGGGCAGAAACGCCTCGAGCGGTCATGCCCCTAGCCAAGTAGTCGAGGAGGGTCCCGTGGTCACTTATCTCGCGGAGGAATCAGACTCGGCATCAGAATCGGAAAGCGATACGCAATCCGCTTCTGGAGGCGGGTCTGATTTCGGCCAATGGACGAGGGATTTCGAGAACCTGTTTTTGGCATCGGAAACGGAGGACGCCAATGATACTGTTGTAGAGGTGCCCAAAGGGACCGCACCAGGAGCTATGGATGGCGACAACTCCTTAAAGGCTGTGGATGAAGGTCCTAAAAATTAACCTTCACCACTCCAAAGCAGCCTCCGCAGCTCTGCTCCCGCACCTTAGTGATAAAGGGGAGTAGGTAGTTTTTGTCCAAGAGCCCTGGGTTGTAAAAAACAGGGTCTGCGGACTTAACTCTGATGCTTACCATTGTGTCGGCAGTGGCAGCTAAGATCAGAGCATGTATATTAAAGGCCTGTATGCAGCTCTCAAGAAAAGCAAAAACTCCATATAAAATGACGGACAAGAAATCGCTAAGAAATTTTCTTGAGTCAAATTTCCTTAAGGCAGTACGCAGTTCTTAAGAAATTTACTACACTTTCTACTACGGTTTTCTAAAGTTTTTTGTGAAAAAAAGAGCACAAGGCAACCCAGGTTTGCAACAGAAATATATGCCCGTTCCATTATTTCTTGAGGAAAGAGTGAGGCAACAGGCTGTGAGGTATCAAAAATGTCAAAATTCCTTGGACACACACGCGAAATAATGGCAATTTTTTCTTGACCGTTTTCTTGAGAGCTGCATACAGGGCTTAACCAAGAAAACTATTTCTTATAATTTACTCACTCATTTTAGCGATGAAGACACGGTGAGCATCAATGTGGAGGGCAAATCCACCAAACTCTGGCTGGTCTCAACCTATATGGCTCACGATCGCCAGGACTGCCCCCCTGTTCGGTTACTGGACGTGGTAAAAAAGGCCAATTTAAGGAAGTTTCCCGTCGTGGTAGGAGCCGATGCAAACGCGCACCACTCGTTATGGGGTTCTACCGACATCAACCCAAGAGGTGAGTTACTACTTGACTTCATACTATCTTATGATCTAGCTATTTGTAATATTGGTAGTAGACCCACCTTTGTTACCTCAAACAGGGAGGAGGTACTAGATATTACCTTAACGTCTAACTTTTTCTTGGAGAGCATTAGGGAATGGCATGTACTAAACGGCCATTCATTCTCTGATCATATCGTCCCGTTTCTGCCTTAACCATGTATCAACAATTTTTGGGAAAACTAATTTTACCACTTATAACAGCTGTTTAAGCGTCACACTATTTGAAAATAGAACAAAGATTTAATGAGGGTTCTCACTACTGCTAGTGGAACCAGAAATATTAAGTAAAAAATGCGTATATAGTATCTTAGGGGAAGAAACTAAGCATTTTTTCTTACTCTCTCTAAATTACCTCTATTGCAGATACGACGTTAAGGCAGAAATGAAACGATATGTACCTATCATTCGAAATCTCTTTGGAATCTCCGGCTCCGATTCTGTATTGAAACAAGAGACGTACCGACTGGACCGTGTTTAGGAGGGTACTATCGGAGTCTCTGCTAGGGTTGCCAGATTCTGAAACGGAGAAAGGAGTACATTTCTATTTTCGGTAGAAAAAAAAGCAGTACAGAACTTAAAAAAGGAATACAATTTTTGTGTGCAATTTATTGTTACAAATTACCATTATTTAGGTACAAACAAACACGGATATCATAGAAATCTTTTTCAAAGCAACAATAAATGTTAAAAATAAATAACTAAATTCTACAAAAGAATTCCAGGCTATTCCTGAATGTATGGCAATTTTTTTATTTTATAATTTAAAATTTGTCTGATTTTTATACCCGAGCGCCCTGCACCTACCTGCCTACGACCATGCTTACACCTTTTCACTATCACACTTAACTTTACTTACTAAGTAGTGTTTGCCACAATATGAATGGCAAAGTACAGGGCGTAAACTAATAACTGTCGCAAAGGTTTTTCGAAAAATAAAAGAGTCCTTTAAAGATTTTGCGAAAAAAAGTATTTTTTGCTAACTTTATAAATAGTTTTTTTTAATTTTATTAATTAGTTTTTAAAATTTAATCCTTATTTCCATTTGCCAGCTTTGGGAGATAAGTACATGCTTTTTCAGGTGTATTTTTTCTTAGATTTTGTATAAAAAAAAAGAAAACTGTATAGGTATAGGGTTGGTCGAATGAATGGCCTCCTAGTCACCAGTTCCCAGTCTTTTCGATTGCTGAGCATGAGGCCTTATGTTGGACAAAAGACGGAGTATAAAGGAGCCAAATGGAGGAAATTAGCCTATGGTTACAGAAGATATCGTCACTACACACGAATAAGGCGCGCTAGTGTTTTGACGGCGAAAAAAGGCGCGTAAAAAAATTTTGCGAAAAAGATGCTTATGAAAAACTTCGGCGAAGTATGTTAAGAGTCTTTGACGCTGAAGTTTTTTTATGCGTCTTTTTTCGCCGTCATTTTTTGCCTTTATTCGTGTCTAGTGACGATATGTAATAAAGTAACCGACGAAGACTTGCGTGCCGCTTGAGCTTTTCTCTCAAAGTGTTTACCGCTGGTAAACGCAAATGAAGGTTAAAATTTAAAAACTTATTAATAAAATTTAAGTAAAATCTGTGGATGATTAACAATAAACTACTTTTTCGCAAAATCTATAAACTCCCCTTTTAATTTTCAATAAAACCTGTGCAACAGTTATTATTTTACGCCCGATATATGATAAAATATTAATAGCTGGAAAAAGGAGTACATTTGTAGATATTTTTTTTGGAGTACATGGGAGTACATTACAAAAAAAGGAGTACGTTTACTCCCAAAAGCAGTACGTCTCGCAACCCTAGTCTCTGCTCAACGACGCTTCTCTCAGTAGGCTCGGCTTACTGTTACCATCTGATGAAGCGGAGCCTACATTCGCAAACCTTGCTTCTCTCGGTGAGTTAAGCTCATCGGAACAAATTTAAGAAGCCGTAGATTGCGTCACTAATGCCTGTAATACGTCCTGCCAATTGTACTTCCGAGAGGAAAGAAGAAGCCACACTGGTGGACCAAAGAAATTGCCTCTTTAAGGAAGGAAAGCAGGAAGCTCTTCAACGCTGCAAAGCTAATGGTTCTTGGTCTGCTTAGAAAGCAGCCCTGAAGAAATTTAAGAATGCCACCAGGAAAGCCAACAGGGACTCCTGGAAGGATTATTGTGTTAGCATAGAGAAACAATCGGAGGGTAATCGCTTGCGATAAGTGCTTGCCAAAAATCTGACGAACCCAATGTTTATTCAGAAGGCGAATGGCGACTGGACTTCATCCCAAGAGGAGATGCTTGAGGTTCTAATGAGCCCCCACCTTCCAGGGTGTACTGAGGAGCCTGGCGTTGCTCGCACCATTTCTGGACGCTCCCTAGAATACATAGATTTTGTTGATGTAGAAAGGGTAGATTGGGCCATAACGTCCTTCCAGCCCTACAAATCTGCAGGCATGGACGGCATCTTCCCTGCCGAACTTCGAGCAACGTCTGACATTCTATGTCCGATGCTTGTCTCAATCTATAAGGCTTGTCTCAGACTTAGCTTCATACCCAAGAGATGAACACTGGCGAAGGTTGTGTTCATTCCAAGGTTCTGTCCACTCCTGTGGAATCTAACGGTGAATACTCTGCTGTCGCAGCTACAGAGCACAGGCTGTCAGGTAGTTGCCTACGCTGATGATCTGGCCCTGACGGCGGTAGATAAGCACCCCCAAGTTCTTTGTGACCTGGTCCAAGGAATCTGGCCTTGGTATCAATCCAGGGAAAACAGTCATGGTCCTTTTCACAAAGAAAATTAAAACCGTCCAGATGCAACTTCCTTCCTTGACCGGTGTTACGCTGGCCCTCTCGGAGGAAGTTAGGTACCTGGGCGTTGTATTGGACAGAAAGCTAACTTGGCGGCGCAATGTTGAAGAGCGTTGCAAGAAGGCTATAACTGCCCTGTATGCCTGTAAATCAGCAATAGGAAAAAAGTGGGGCTAGAAGCCGCACATTGTGAACTGGATGTACACAGTAGTGGTGCGTCCAATTCTATTCTATGGTATCATGTTCTGGTGTCCATCCGTGGACAAACTTACAATCAAAAGCAGACTAACAAAGGTGCCTTTCCCTCAACGCCGACTAAAGCTTTAGAGACTTTGCTCCATTTTCTACCTGTGGACCTATATGGCAAACTGCAGGCAAGTTGTAATGGGGTTAGATTAAACGCGCTGATCAAGTGGAGTGATACAAGATTTGGACACTATAGAATTTTGGAAGGTCTTCCAGGAAACTTCTGGCGCCTTGACTACACAGTCCCGCCTACTAGACTAAAGAATCACTTCCAAACAAGGATCCCCTCAAGGGGTGAGTGGGAGAAGGATTCAATCCTGATCTCTTACTCTGACTCAGCAGCCATCTAAACCGATGGCTCCAAGCTAGATTTGAAGGTAGGAAGTGGGATATATTCGCAAGAACTCTCACTAACCCTCAGTTTCCGTCTGCCAGATTACTGTAGCGTGTTTCAGGCTGAACTATCAATCTACTAAGCTGCTAGATGGCTTATCGATTCTCCTACTAATCTACATGCAGTAACTATTTTTTCTGATAGCCAGGCAGCTATCAAAGCACTTAATTGGAACAAATCAACATCGAAGATTGTTATGGAATGTAGACGTACTCTAAATGAGCTTGCAAGGAGTCACTTTACTCAAGTTGTATGGGTACCCGGTCATAGGGACATACCGGGCAACTGTGTTGCGGATGAGCTGGCTCGGAAAGGAACCCTACTTCCTGCGATCAGTACCACTCGTAATTCTGGTATTCCGCTATCATCCTGTAAACTTTGGCTGCAGAATAACTTTATCGAACGGGCAAATATGAGATGGTCCGCGGAGCCCACGTGAAGGATAGCGAGACACATCTGGCCTAGGTTAGATAAGCGTTTGGAGCGACGAATGCTCCGCCATGTTATTGGAGTTCTCACCGGGCACTGCCTTATGGGAACCCACGCTGCCAGGATGGGTTGGTAACCAAACGATTACTGTCGTAGCTGCCGCGATGAGGAGGAAATCGAGAACGTGGAACATTACCTGTGCCACTGTCCCGCTTTGGCAAAGGCCCGTTGACGCTCGCTCCTTCGCTATTCTTTCGAGTGTCTGGCTGAACTGGACTCGGCCAGTATCTACAATTTTGTGCGCTTCATCAGAGCTACAAATTGGTTCAATTTCTGAGGTAGGAGGAGGGACGCTACGAGTCTCAAATATGGTATCACAATGGGCCCATGGAGACCTAAGTGTGCCCTTTTCCTGTACGGATGAGGGCAGCCAGGATAACCTTACCTAACCTAAGGGGTCGGCAAAAGTAAAACTGTGGCTGTGTTGGTAAGCGCAAGAAAACAGCCCGGTAGGAAATATAAAATATTTTATATATGTACCTAAGTAAGTGTCATAACGCCAAAGAAAAAATAGTATGCAAGAATAAACGTTAAGTCTTCTTCTATTTTGAGTAAAAATTTCTTAGCTGTACCATTTACCAGTAGCTCACTAGAACAAAATATGTATTAATTTTTTACTATGGGAGTATGTATTAATCCAAAACTTTAAAGCCGTTTTTCTCGAATTTTAGGTTTGTTAAGTTATGACAGTGTTGAGGTAAATGAGCGATATGCTCACAGATACATACACATATGTCTTTTGTGTTATTCGAATCTTTCCATATCCTTATGAAAATATTAAAAACGTCTTTTAATAGCATATTTCCTGCTTTAAATTCCTTACAATACAAAAGGCCACCGAAAGCATTTTCAAGCATTACAAACATACATACATATTTCTCGCAAGGCATCCTTATCGGCAAATGCTGATACTGCTTAATGCAGAGTCCCTCGGTGCTCTCGGCGATACAAAGGGGTTCATATACTATGGCTTCGAGAAGGTGGTTCTACGGATTCTACCGACCAAAGCCAAAGCAGATGACCTTCTGCCTGCAGCAACTTCGGAGGGAGGAAGTGAGGCCATTGACTCCGCCAGCATGGAGTTGGGAGACTCGGCTCAATCGGATGCTGAGAGCATTGGGGGTGGCTCCTCAGCCGGGGCGTCCGTCTTCAGTCTCGAGAGGCTGTTCGGTGAGGTCGATGTCCGCGGTGAGAGCGCGGAACTAGCGCTCATGGAGGATATTATGGAGAATGAAGATTCTGCAGATTAATCTCCAACATTCCAAGGCGGCATCCGCCAATCTTCTGCTCCACCTTGAGCAAGGTGGGGCTGACGTGGTTCTAATACAGGAGCCATGGCTGAGCAGTAATGGTATCTCTGGAATCAGAAAAAGGAACTACAAGCTGATAGCGGCGAACAACGTAGGTAGAACTAGGGCCTGTATGCTTATCAGAGGTGAACTAAAAGCTTTTATTTTGCATAATTTGAGCAATGAAGATGTGGTTACAATTAGGCTGGAACGAGAGGCTGGAGAACTCTGGCTTATATCCGCCTACATGCCACACGATGACGAGGTGGAGCCACCTCCAACGCTGCTGAGGAGCGCTCAATCAGAAGCCAAGCGACGGAAAGCTGGCGTGATCTTGGGGTCCGATGCGAACTCGAGGCACTCAGTTTGGGGCAGCTCGGATACAAACTTGCGAGGTGAGTCACTTTTTGAGTTTATTCTAAGTGAGAACTTACATATCTGTAACAGGGGGAATTCCCCTACGTTTATAACTGCTGCCAGGGAGGAGGTTCTTGACCTCACACTGGCTTCATCTGAGACAGCACCTCTGATCTCGGATTGGAGGGTTCTGATCGAACACTCTTTTTCGGATCATAGGTATATTCAATTCTCTTTGGACGAAACGCGTCCACATAGCAAGCCCTTCAGGAACCTGAGGAGCATGAACTGGGATATGTATAACAGGAACCTTCGCGGAGTGCTCCCTGATGCGCCAGAACCGAATTCTGTGCAGTCGGTAGACTCGCTGGAGGAGCTTGTTGAAGTTTTCAGCTCCGCGTGCAGGGAAGCTCTTGAAAGCGCATGTCCGCTGAGATTTCAGAAAGGTAGAGGGAAACCCATTTGGTGGACTGTGGAGCTCTCTGAGTTAAGAGCGTCGAGCAGACGACTTTTCAATAGGGCCCGTAGGAGTAAGTTGTCTTCTGATTGGAAACTCTATAAGGTTGGACTAGGAATCTACAAGTCCGAAATAAGAAAGGCAAAAAAGGTTTCATGGAGGTCTTTCGGCGAAAACGTTGAAGGGTGTCATGAATCTTCGAGATTTAGGCGTATTCTCGCTAGGAATCCTGCTCCGCTGGGTTACTTGAGGGATGAGGCAGGTCACTGGACTATGAGTGGGGAGGAGTCGCTTAGGCTGCTTCTGGACACTCACTTTCCTTCCGATCTCTCCCCTGAGAAGATCTCCTTAGGGAAAGTGTGTAGACTGTGCTGCTGTTTCTGACCTTCTGGATGAGCGCCGCCTGGCGTGGGCGATCAATTCGTTCGAACCCTGACCTGATGGCATCATACCTGCGCAGCTGCAAATGGCGGCGGAGGTGTCGTGCCGTTGGTTGGCCCCAATCTACGCGAGCTGCGTTAGATACGGGTAACATTCCCAGGGGTTGGAGGGTCGTCAAGGTGGTGTTCATCCCGATGGCCGAAAGGAGCTCTAATGTCGCCCCCAAGGACTTTAGGCCAATAAGTCTTTCATCGTTTCTGCTGAAGACGTTGGAAAGGCTGGTTGATATGCACATAAGGAGCATGATTCCTCGGGATCGCCTGTCTAAAGCTCAGCATGCTTACTGTAAAGGACGGTCAGTCGATACTGCTCTGTATACAATTGTGAGGTGTATAGAGGAAGCCTTCACTCACAAGGACTTTGCCGTAGGAGCCTTCCTCGATATCGAGAAGGCTCTTAATAATGTCCTGCCGGACGCAATAGTTAAGTCGCTAGATAAGCTTGGGTTTGAGGTCAGTCTCATTAGGCTGATCGAAAGCTTGCTGCGTGACAGAACTGGCCGTCTGGGGCAGCGCCTGCTTGTCTCGCATGGTGAGCAGGGGCACACCGCAGGGAGGGGTTCTCTCACCCCTTCTCTGGGTCGTCGTGGTGAATGGGCTACTAGTGGAGCTGGAGAAACACGGCTGTCGGGTAATTGCCTATGCAGACGATGTGGCGCTCCTAGTTAAAGGTAAATACCTGACCACTCTGTATGAACTGACCCAACGGTACCTCAACATAATTACTAACTGGGCGGCCAAAAGTGGTCTTGCCGTAAACCCCAGTAAGACAGAGCTGGTCTTATTCACACAAAAATATAAAATCCCCGCCGCTGCCCTTCCCTTGGTTGGAGGTCTGCGCTTACAGCTGTCTGACAGGGTCAAGTACTTGGGCTTGATCCTGGACAGGAAGTTGTCGTGGGTACCAAACATCGAGGAAAGGGCAAGAAAGGCATCAGTGGCCTTATATTGCAGTAGGGGAGCTGTTGGTAAGAGATGGGGCATCTCCCCTAAAGTTGTCTATTGGCTATACGAGACCGTAGTCGAGCCAATTATGTTCTATGGGGCCCTAGTCTGGTGGAACTCACTGGAAAAGGCTATACTAGCTAGGCAGCTGGAGCGCGTACAACGGGCTGCTTTAATTGGAATTAGTGGGGCACTGCGAACCGCCCCCACATTAGCACTGAACGCAATGCTAAACGTAGCGCCTGTGGACGTTGCAGGCAGAGTTGTGGCGGCGCGAACGGCTATTAGACTCAGGGAAACCGATTGGCTGACCAACTTAGGGACTGCACAATCTGGATCTCTAGGAGGTTTCGACTTCATCCCCGATCGCACAGATTACTGCACCACCGTTACGGCTCCTAGGAGCTTCTTCTCTGTCCACTTTCCCTCAAGGGATGAGTGGGCCGGGCGGGACTTCTGGAGGAGGGGTGCGGTGAACTTCTTTACGGATGCATCGAAACTGGATGGCAGGGTTGGTGGAGGGGTCTTCTGTAGAGAGTTTTCCATCAGCACTATGTTCAGGCTCCCGGACTTCTGCAGTGTATTCCAGGTGGAAGTATCTGCTATCAAGGAGGCGGTGGATTCACTGCTAAGGAGCGTTATAACCGTCAGGGAAGTGAGCGTATATTCTGATAGCCAGGCGGCTATCAGGGCTTTGAGTTCGTTAGAGGTGCGCTCTAACCTGGTTAAAGAATGTCTTCTCTCTCTTTCGGCCGCGTCGGAGTACTTCCGCATTAGGCTTATTTGGGTTCCGCGACACAGCGACATTGGGGTGAACTGCATGGCTGACGAGCTGGCCTAAGCCTAAGCCTGAACATTCTGCCGCACCCTTTGTGTCACTGTTGCCTGGAAGATGACGAGGTAGAATCACCTCAACTCTACATTCTTAGGTGCCCAGCGTTTGCGAGGCTAAGGTTGAAGTACTTTGGCTCTCACTTTCTAAACAGCCCCGAGGAGCTCTGGGGCATTGAGATCAGCCGTACATAATCGGCTCGGAGCGTTTTAACGATAAAGTTTAGGGGGCCTTTCCAAATTGTGGTATCACAAAGGACAATCTTACATTGTCTAAGTGAGCTCCGGTTATACGGGGCTGCCACCTTACCTAACCTAACCTAATCTTACACACAGATAGAATCATCTTAGTTTAGTTTATTTTGTTTTCAAAGAACGTATTTTTAAATAGTTAAATAAAGACTCTGAATTTGACAGACATACGCAATTACATATGTATTGAAAAAGTCACATTTACAGATGCAAATACATATCGTGTAGGAACACCTTTATGAGCCATCCTCAAATAAAAAATTTACCAAAAATATTTAGCACAAAAACCATTGTAAATATTCAAAATTCTATATATTCTTATAAGATGCCGGAGAGTCTATGTATATTTCAATACATTTGATACAATTTAACGCTGAGTTATCACAAATAAGCATTCAATATATCACCGTTTGTCTAATTTTTTCACACGACTTAGTTTATATTTTTAATTATAGGTATGACATAAATACCCCTCATACGTAACAAATATAAATTATTTTTCAGAATAACGGAGAAAATGAAGGAATAACTGACACTTTATGTTCTTAATTTTAACGCGCAGTTTGCCTCAAAAAGGAAATTAGTGCAAAACAAATAGCTAATTAATTATAAAATAAAGTATTTTTTATTTAGAAAATTGTATGCGTGCTTATTTAATTACAGTATTTAAAGAAAAGGCTTTATCAAGGCTACTTCATTGAACCAGCTCAAAACTAACCAAATTTTTTCTAGCCCGGAGATGACCCTTTATGAACTATCTAGGAACTGTTGTTATATGAAGCCAAGCCAAAGTCGCACAGAACAAGTTCAAGAGTTCTGCAGTGAGCGATAATTATCTCTTCGTAGGACATCGCCATGTTAAAAAAGACAGTTGAAAGCATTAAGTTGGAATAGATGAAGAACCAGTACCGTCCCTTCTCAGGCTAGCTCAGCGCAACTTCTGAACCAATTTAATTTGCTGCAGGGTAACTGCATATGTATGAATGGACATTTCTCTGACCTCATGATTTTTTTAAAAAGGCTTTATCGAGCCCTAACCGCCAAAATAACGTAGGCGAAATTTTTTCAAAATTTTCGTTTTGATGCAGAAATATTCCTAAAGCATCTAGATGCATTTAGGCATCAAAACGAAAATTTTGAAAAGAATGTCGCTTACGTTATTTTGCCATTTAGAGCTCGTTATAATGTGAAAGATATGGTTAATTCCAAAATTTATTTAAAAAAAATCAGTGCAATGTAAAACAAAAGTATGGGCACCAAATGAAATATTTTTTTTTGGGTTCACAAGGACGAATAGGAATTGAAAATGCCCCTTTAATCTATTTTATTATTTAAGCTAATAAAGTTAGTCCTTAACACATAATTTTTGTTTTAAATTAGAATTGAAAAATTTCAAGGATATTCAAGGATAAAATTATAAAAGGGTATTTTCAATACCTACCCGTCCCTTACGGACCAAAAATGTAATGTGTTTTAACTCTACAGAATCTTCCCTTTCATTTGATACCCATACTGGTTTCTTAAGTATATTGCACTGAAATTTTTAAATAATTTTTTGAATTACTCATATATGAATAGTCCACTTGCAAACAGCGTTGTGTGATTTTATAATGCCATAAATTTAAAAAAAAACGTCTACAACAACAAGTAACATCCAAATTGTATATTTCTTTTTATTATCTGAAAATTGTGATAAATAAGAGCCTAATAACATTCAAAACAAAATCGAAGTGTGGTAGTTTTTCCAAATTTTATATATAAATATTTAATATAGCGAGTTTTGAAACAGTAACATTTATATAGCTAGCCTTTTTTAGCTTTTTGCGTTCTCTCTTCCATGAAGGTTGGTCTGCTTTTTTTTTAAGACGTCTTCCACTAGGCACCGAAACTACCACGTTTTCTTGCAGTTTTCTAAGTTCATCAGAATGTGGAGTGTTTTGAACTTATATAAATACGTGCAATAAATATTAAAGCGACTTTTGAAAGTGTATATATACATGCAGTAAGTATTATAGCGAGTTTTGTTAGAGTAGCTAACATTTGATGCTATTTTTTAAGAATATATAAGAATTTTGCATTGTATTGTAAGTAGGGTTGCCAGATTTTGAAACGGAGACGGGAGTACACTTATATTTTCGATAGCAGTACATGACATAAAAAAGGAGTAAAATTTTTTTTTTTAAATTTTTTGTTACAAATTACCATTAATTAGGTACAAACAAACAAAGATATCTTAGAAATCTTTTTCAAAGCAACAATAAATGTGAAAAATAAATAACTATATGGGTTGGTTTTCCAATAGGGACGGTTCGGTGATCGAAGGGCGAGTGGACGTGGCACCTTTTCCGACCTTTTTGGAGAGGGCATGAACCGCTATTGACAAAAATGTTACTCCCGACCACCTAGGGCCCCTATGGTTCCCCAGGGAACCCTTAGAAAAATTGCCAAAAGTCACAATTTCCACTTGCGTCCATAGTATTTTTGCGTAGAATTCGGTTCTCAATGACCGCCCTTATACGAAAGTTTCTCCAACAAAAAAACTAAAAACTACAAAAGAATTCCAGACTCTTCCTGAATGTATGGCCATTTGTTTTAATTTAAGCCTTATAATTAATTAAATATTTTTCTGATTCTTATACCCGAGCGCCCTGCCCCTAAGGCCATGCTTACACTTTTTCACTATCACACTTATATTTGCTTACTAAGTAGTGTTTGCCACAATATGAATAGCAACGTCCAGCGCGTAAAATAATAACTGTCGCACAGGTTTTTTGAAAAATAAAAGGGTTCTTTATAGATTTTGTGTTTTTTTGTTAACTATGTTAATATTTTACTTTAATTTTATTAATTGGTTTTAAAATTTTAATCCTGATTTGCATTTGCCAGCTTTGGGAGATAAGTACATGCTTTTTCAGGTGTATTTTTTCTTAGATTTTGTATAAAAAAAAAGAAAACTGTATAGGTATAGGGTTGGTCGAATGAATGCCCTCCTAGTCACCAGTTTCGAGTCTTTTCGATTGCTGAGTATGAGGCCTTATGTTGGACAAAAGGCGGAGTATAAAGGACCCAAATGGGGGAAATTAGCCTATGGTTACAGAAGATATGTAATAAAGTAACCGACGAAGACTTGCGCTTTTCTCCCAAAACCCTGGTAAACCCAAATGAAGGTTAAATTTAAAGACTATACATTAACTACTTTTTTTACTTGCGCTTTTCTCTCAAAGTGTTTACCGCCGGTAAACCCAAATGAAGGTTGAAATTTAAAAACAAATTAATAAAATTGAAGTAAAATCTGTGGATAATTTATTTTTCAAAAAAAAAACTGTGCAACAGATATTATATTACACCCTGTATATGATAAAATATTAAGGGAAGTTTGGAGACATAAGATCAGATGGGATGAAGACATCCCGGTTGAAGTCAACTCAGCATGGGAGAGGTTACGTCAGCAAATCCCCAACGTAGAACAATGCAGAATTCCGCGCCATTATTTTGATAGTAAACCTGTGAAGCAATTATAACTGCACGTATTTGTGGATGCAAGCGAGGACGCATTCGCAGCGGTAGCTTACTGGAGATACGTTACAGCTTGTGACATGATAAGAGTAACATTTGTATGCGCTAAAACTAGAACTGCTCCATTAAAGCCGCTAACAATTCCGCGCCTTGAACTACAACCAGCTGTTCTAGGAATAAGGCTGATGAAAACGATTTTCAATGAACATTCCCTTAAAATTAACGACTGTTTCCTATGGAGCGATTAAAGCACAGTTTTAAATTGGATTAAGAGCGAGAATCGCCGATACAAGCCCTTCGTCGCTCATAGGATTGCGGAGATTCTTGACGGATCAAAACCAAGCAACTGGAGATGGTTGCCTACATCCACCAATGTTGCCGACGAAGCTACACGCTCCAAGTGTCCAATAGACTTTTCGCCGACATCGCGCTGGTTCAGTGGACCGACATTCCTAAGAGGCTTACAAGGGCATTGGCCTGACGCTGACGCCGTTGGGAAAACAGTAGCAAAGGGAGCCGATGACGAGGAGATTAAGCCGAAATTTGTATTGATAGCCGCGCGTAATACGTTAATTGATTTTAGTCGTTTTTCATCTTTTAATAAACTTAGACGTACAATCGCCTGGATTCTCAGATTTATTTCACGATGCAGAATGCAGAAAACAGACCAGCAAGCGTATGGGTTAACAGCAGAGGAAATCGAGAAGGTGCAGATAACATTGTGTCGTCTGGTCAAAAAGGAAATATATGCCGCCGAGTTAAAAAGTATTGCTGAAAAAAGAACAGTCGCGCGGGACAGCGAGTTATATCAACTCTGTCCTTATGCTGACGAAGATGGGGTTCTGAGAGTCTACGGAAGGATTGATGCTGCAACTTGTCTTCCCTATTATACTAAACGTCCGATTATTTTGCCAGCCTGTCATTTGGTTACGGAGTTGATAGTTGCCTATAATCACAGCAAGATGTTTCATCAAAACGTCGAAGCGACCATCACTGAGATTCGTCGTACATTTTGGATTCCGCGCCTTCGCCAAGTACTGCGTTCTTGCTAACTGTGGTCTGTGTAAAATTTCAAAAACAAAACCTGTTGCACCATTAATGGGCTCACTGCCGCAGGACCGCCTGACACCATATGTCCGCCCGTTTACTTTTACTGGCCTTGATTATTTCGGGCCGATCAACGTTTCGATAGGCCGCCGAACAGAGAAGCGATGGGTTGCCTTATTTACCTGCCTCACGGTGCGGGCCATTCATTTGGAATTGGCACAGGATCTCTCGACTGACGCTTGTATACTATCTATCCGCAACTTTATCAACAGACGAGGAGTACCCGCGCGTTTGCGTTCTGACAACGGCACAAACTTCATTGGAGCAGACAAGGAAGCTAAGAAGTTCACCGAAGTATTTGATTGTGAGAAGATCCAGGATTAGCTGTCGTCGAAGGGAGTTGAGTGGATATTTAATTGGCCGAGTAACCCATCAGAAGGCGGAGCATGGGAACGGATGGTGCAGTGTGTTAAGCGGGCGCTGTGGCACACTCTGAAAGAAGAAGCTCCTAAAGAGCATACACTGATAAGTGTGTTAATTGAAATTGAGAACATCTAGGCCTCTTACCCATATTCCTATAAGTAGCGATCAGGAAGAACCATTGACACCTAATGATTTGTTGCTGGGCTCGGCGAATACGGCTAACACTCCAAGTGTAGAGGATCCTCTCAAGAAATTATGTGCTCTTCGTAAACAGTGGCGATTGTCGCGCCAGTACAGAGACCGTTTTTGGAAACGCTGGATAGCGGAATATCTGCCGACGTTAACGCGAAGGGTTAAGTGGTGTCGCCGAGAAAGAGCGTTGCAGGTTGGAGACTTGGTGCTTATATGCGAGGCAAGCACTCCAAGAAGGAATTGGTGTCGTGGCAGAGTGGTGCAAATATATCAAGGAACTGATGGGGAGGTTCGCCGTGCCGACGTTCGTACTATCAGTGGTCTACTGCGACGTCCTGCATTCAAATTGGCTATTTTAGACGTAGATAATTGTGGAACGGAGCGTTCCACGGGGTGGGGGATGTAATAAAATGATCATTGAATTGTGAATTCAGCCATTCGACTTTATTTCGTACATCTGTGAACTCACCCATTCGACTTTATTGTGTACCTCTGTGAACCCACCCATTTTCTCGCTCCTACTTCTTCAGTCTTTTTATTACTTTAACTTCATTTCGATTTGCAATTCCCATCACTAGAATTTTGTCATTTGCTGAAGAAGGAGGGCGAGAAAACTGCGGTGAGTAATCTTTTATAAATGTAATTTGTGATTTATTAACCACATATATGTATGTATTCGCCTTTTAGAAATAAATATCTCCATTTTTGTATCCATCACATTTCTGTGCTACAGCGTAAACGTCGCGTTTTCATTTTTACGGAAGATTAAATTCGCGAGCCTTCGGCAAATGACAGTGCATATGCCAGATTTTTGGTTGCCATGATATACAAAGATGCCAATGGCAAACACCATATCACCCCAGTGAAGGTAATCCGTGGGTTCCTTCTGCAGTTGGTAGCAAAATTATTTTGTTGTATACTTCCACACAAAGTGCATTCATCGCCTCCCTGGAAATTGAACAATTATAAGAATATGGTAAAATATTTTAGTACTACATATACTCAGAAAACCGCGTGGCCATTCACTAAATAACCCAACCTTTGTCAATGGAAAACTTCAACAACCTTTATGTGGAATCTCTGTAGATACAAAAGTTCCACATAAAGCACCTCATAAGCAGCGAACACTGATGGACAACTTTCCAACAGTTCGCTGTATCAACATGGGTGGACCATACTAACGATCATTTTTGTAATTCAATCTTTAATAACTGGCCAGGCTTACATAAAAATATGAATATTCTGCAATTCAATTGTTAATTACTGGCCATGCTTACATGAAAATACTTTTTCATTAAAAAGCCCTAAAAACTCTTTGCAGATATTTTAAAATTTTTTATATAAAATTCAAAGTTTTTGTTATTTTTATGGCCTTATAACAATTATATTCAACAATTTTTATGAGCTTGAGGCCGTTTAAAGTGAAAGCAAAGGTAAATATGACATTCCGTTTCAAAGATAAGATATGAATAACGAAATCATGCCCAGTAGGATGTTAACCTTTTTGGGGGGCAGGCCACAATATTGGCTGGTCCTTCGAGCCAACTGTCAGAAAGGCGGTAAAGCAATATTACCATAAAAAATTAAAAGCAAAAGGAAATACAAATTTAAATTATACTCTCAAAATTACTGGCGGTGGGCACTTTCCACGATTTATGGCCGAGAATAAAAAAACCACGATTTTACTAACACCGGTGTTTTACCTCATAAGTGGGCAACTTGCTCGGCAATATTGATCGTGTTAAGGCAGCTTTAGGTGAATACGATCCACAAAACGACTTGCGTAGCTAATTTACCTTCAGTATACTATGTTCACACAAATTAATCTTATGTATATATATATAATGCCAAGTTCACACCCACCGAATTACGCGTTTGCACTCATCAAAATGTTGTGCCTTTCATACCAATCGCCTCCCAACAATAGATCTACATGGGTACATATACAAACAAAACTATGGCATAATTTCAGAAGGAAACATGCCTCATTTCACTGCCTTGATGAAAAAAGCCGAGCTACGCAGCCACCGTTATCCGCAGCCGTGCCACCTATGCGAAGCGAATCACCCTATTAGGCTCTGCCCAGTCTATCGCGCAAAATCCCCTGAGGAGAGATTACGGGAAGCACTACTGGGCCGCTTCTGCGCTAATTGCCTCGCGATGACGCACCAGCTTAAAAACTGCACGAGCGAGGGAAGATGCCGCCGATGCGGTGGAAAACATCACTCGACGCTGCATTTGGACGAGCCCGAAAGTACGCCTAGAAAATCATGGGCTTAACAGGTGGAGGAAGAGGAGGATGGCAGTTCCGACGGGGCGCTCTCCATACACACGCCTAGAAAATCGTGAGCACAACAGGGGGCAGAGGAAGAAGAAGGCTGTTCCGAGGATGCGCTCTCGATACTTGCGTTCGATTCTGGAAGGGAAACGAGGCCTTTCCGTCCAGAAGCCGTGGAAAGCGGACGAATAGAGCCGGCAGCGGAGACTCGGTCTCTCCGCGCTCTCTAGGACTAGGACTTTCCGACCACTGTTGCAACATGAGCGGAATCGGATGCGCGGAGCAGAAACTAGGCCTTTTCGCCCGCGTAGATCCAACCGCAAGTCCTCACGGCGCATACGCATGGAAGGTGGACTGGCGACTCGGTCTCGCCAGCTATTCAAACCAAGCGCATTCCGAAACGGAACGTTAGGCCATACGCTACGACCCATGGTCCCCATCGCTCCAACGGCCATGGTGAAAGTCGAAGCTGGAGGGCGGCTACATTTAGTTCGTGCCCTCATCGATGTATGCTCTAGCCGAACCATAATTTCGTCTGATTTAGCCAGAGAGTTGCGTTTGGATGAAACGCGAATGGGCGGAGAAAAGGGCGGCCTTTTGCGACTCAGGGGAAAGCATGGGAAAAATAATCGCATTGTGACTAAGACCGTTATCTTGCCGCACTTCAATCGCGTTACCCCATCCAGCAGTGTAGACCCCGCAATAGCTGAGCCATATGCGCACATACGACTGGCAGACCCAAGATTTTACGGCTCATCACCGATTCGGTTAATACTCGGTACCGACGTCTACGCGGGCATTATTCTGCCTGGGACACTGCTCACATACTTCGGACCACTTTTAGCTCAGAGTACCATCTTTGGATGGGTCCTCTCGGGCGTATACAGAGCCTAACTTGTATTTAATTGCCATTTTGCTTGAATTTACGTTATTTTCATTTGAATTATTATTTTTTCAATAAAGTATCCAGCCCTTTATTCTGCCACATTAGGGATCCGCCCTAATGTAGGCATATGTAGACACAAATACATACATATACATATACGCGCTAACACTATTATTCCGGCCGTTAACTATTATATCCCGCCGGACAGTGAACTTTCGTTAAGTTTCCCCTTGAAGTGGTAGCTAACTGTCCGGCGGTCTAAAGTAAAATTCGGTAAATCCTTTACTTCACTTCTTTTTGTAAGATCAAAGCGGAAGCATCGCAGCTACCAGGCCTCTTCACTACAGGTAATCTCATTGTCACGAGAAGCAAATATTATTAGCTGTTTAAATAATTTGACGCCAATAAATATTAAAAAATACTAATCCAATTGCGTTTTATATCTTTTCTATTATCTTCAATAAAACCACGGGTGCGCTCATTCGAAATCCCTGCGGCGCAACTGGGTTTCTTCAAACTGCTATAACTTCTACTGCTTAGACTTTGTTGCCTTTTCAATTTTCAATTTCAATCAATCGTGGTACAAAACTCAATCAAAATATTAAAAACAAAATGTTAAGAAGGCCACAATGACATTGACAAATACGAAATACATTTCAATTTAACTAATTAAATTTAAATACTTCAATTAATTCGATTTGTTGCAGGCAACATATATACGTACGTATGAAGATATTTTATAAAAAGTAAATAATGTTGCTTTACCCGATCACGTTAGGGTTGATTATAAAAAAAAAGCCGGCAACTTAAAGAATGCCCCTCCAGACTTGAAGGGTGTACTGGAATTCGCGTACAATTTATTGCACTATCCTTCGGTCTCAGTGCACCCCGCCGCACTACAGCAAGTGGCAGTTAGCCATGCCCCCCTGAGACATGTGGGTTGACAGTTAGTTAGTGCTGGGTTAGAGTCCCAGCCCACTCCTTCGCGATACGTAGGCGCTTAGGACCTATGTTTACTAGGTTTATTAACCCAAAAAAAGAAAAATATCAGACCGACACAAGGAAAAAATTCAAAAATTCAAGAAAAGACAGTTACAACAAAAAAGTGCTGAAAAAAGGAAACAATAAAATTAGGCCTGGTGCTAGCCTACCCTCATCCATGGCTACCCTCGCACCCTAATATCAGTAGCCCCATTAAAGTCCTAACGTGCCTTCCTAAATGGCTTAAATAACGAAGTATGTGTTTGTCTTAAGTCTAGGGTAAAAAGTAAGCAATTAATCAATTTAAATTAAGTCTAAGTCAAGGTAGGTAGTATATACAATTTACAAAAATCAAATGTATTTTAAGTAGTAGCAGGTAAATAGACTAAAGTAAGTCTAGGTAAGGTATTTAAATAAAAGGTCAAGTAAGTTCAAATCAGCTAAGTATTCCCCTAAGATTTTAAGTTAAGTTGTAATTTGTCCAGTGTGAGAGTAAAACAAACAATAGAATTCGTCGAAAAGGAATTTATTAAACTTGAAATTAAAGATCATTTCCATAAATTATCGAAAGTGCAATTGGAACTTTATGACTTGCATTTAAGACTAACAAGGTTTATGAATTCTGTAACTTATAACAAATGCATTGAGTTTCATGAGATTTGCATGAGGTGTGCATATGGAAAAGTGAATAAGAAAAAAGCAACACAAGTGAAAAAGTTACATTACCTCTTGGAAACACTGACACATATGTGGCTCGCAATTCCAGTAGGGCATCAATGTTTTAATTTAGTGAAAAGGAAAGAAGACAAGTTTGTTTAAATTAATAATATGCTTGCTAAGTCTTTATTGAAAGTGTTTGGTTTTCGGAGAATATTTTACAATATTACCTTGTGTGAGATGAAGGGTGGTGGCTGAAAGACGTCCGTGCTTGAAAGTGATAAAAATGGAATGACCGCGCTCTTTTATAAAAGGTTTAGCGGCACCCTCAAACAGCGAGCTGTATTGAGGGGAAACTAAGCTAATTTGTTTATATTAAGTATTTGGCGGGAAATATAATGCAAAGGGTGTATGTGCATATTCGTATGCATGTTGATATATGTGTATGTGTGTGCGATTATATATTAGGGTGGTTCATCCTTTTAAAGTTTGGTTTAGGCTTATGGCCTAAACATGCCGGCCCCCTTGCTATAAGCAACATCTGTTGGGCCATTCAACCACCACACCTACATTAACAAATAAATTAAAAAAAAAAATAAATATAAAATTTTATTCGGCTTCCTAAATATTGGAAAAAGAAGGTTAGTACGAAAGGACGTGGTTAAACATTTCTTTGCACATATGTGTACAATAAATTCAAGCTGTAAGTAGCTGGCGAGGCCGAGTCTCCAGTCTACCGTGATGCTGTATTTGATAAAATTATAGCGGTTTTAATTTTTTGAACGAGGTCGGAAAGGCCGAGATTCCGATCCCCGTTGTGCTATTTGCTTGTACTATCCCATGATGTGATCGGGCAGAAAGGCCGAGTTTCCGCTCCGAGTCTTTCGTTTATGTATATACATATACATATTTTTTGTTATTATAATAATAATTAGTTGGTTGGGTGGCGATTAGCAATAAAATTTGGTTATAATTATTGTATTTTCTATAATCCAAAGTTTAAATTCAATTGTTTAATTATACAAATTTTACGTGTAGACTCAGCGTTATGATTGACGGATGTGAGTGATACTGTGTGATCCGCATAATATTGCATAAGGATTTGTATACAAGTGTGCAGGTTACCATGATACAATAATTTTTAGAAGGTAGTTTCACTTCAAAATTTTTGACATAAACCGTGTCTGTGACAAAAACGCAATGTGGCCACTGCTACGATATAGAACTTGGGGATTATCGCTTGTTATTTTAGATATTTTTTAACAAAACATGTAAAGATTTATATGTTTCATAACTGATCATTTAATTTTTAATATAAATATACGTATTTTGTACATACATTTTTGCCACTGCTAATCACATGAATAAAAATCATAAAAATGAAAATATAACAGCAATATAATGCCAATTTAGATGTGGTCGCTGGTCTTTCCATTGCACCACAACTTATTGGTCAGAGCGATTAAGCTGGTGTAATGTGCGCACCTCCATACATCTTCATGTACATATTTCAAGCGAGCCCTATAATTTAAATAGGCGGCCGATAAAGTCTGTGGTGTGCGGTGGCTCTTATAGCTGTGTCCTTACATCTATTCCGTGTGTTGCAATATCCACGAAAGCAGCAGTAACTTTTTATGAAAAAAAATAATTACAAAATATTCGAAAATTTCTCTACTTATATGTTCGGCTTTTCTTTGTTTTATTTTTCCAACGTCAAAAGCTGGATTTTTTTTTGAAAAAGTTGGTACAACAAAAAATACGAAACACGTTTTCTGTCAGATAGCTAACATGGCGGATAAGAAGAAGAAGTGAAACTACCTTCTAAAAATTATTGTATCATGCAGGTTACTTTAATTCATGAACCGATACATTGTTATCGATTGAGGGTTGCTATGTACTGAGGGCCAATTTCAGATGAACCGTCCCAGTAAAGATTGTTGATTAACTTTAAAATTTCATTTTCAGATCATATGTATATTCAAACTGCCCCTACATGGCTGATATTGGTCATTTAAATAACACTCTGAAACTCAACCCAAGTTGTCAATTAAATGTTCATTTGAGACTGGTCCTAAGAGTAATTGGTGTGTATATGATAATTAACACAATGGCCTGCCACCAAAATAAAAATTGCCTTGCTGGTTGAACGATTGAGGTAGATGGCGCTCATCTTGACAGCTGTGCTCTACTAAGAGATGAAAATATCACATTTTGCAATCGGTACTTAATTTTTCGTAATAATGTACCTACGTATATATATGTGCATAAAGAGAAAATATGGGTGCATACATTTTTATATTAGACCAACAACATTGCATATGCTTAAATTTGATGTTGTACCGAGAGTACTTTCTACTTAAGCAGGTCTGAAACGGGAGTAAAGGCAAGAATGATAGAATACAAGATTGCGCCGTCCTGGGCGTTGACATTTGTGTACCACAAGTAAACAAAGAATAGGGCGAAAAGAAGAACGAGTTGAAACTGCCAAAGCTGTTTACTTTACAGCGAAAAACGTGTTTTAATTTTGCTAAATGCAAAAATATTGCATTTTTCACCTAATCTATTAGAGAAAAGTGAACATTTTAGTGCACTCCATTGCTTTGCAATTGAGGCTGCTTCAGCAAACGTTTTAGTGCACTCCATTGCTTTGCAATTGAGGCTGCTACAGAAAACTGCAGCAGCATCTCTGCGGGATTTATTAGTTAACTTGCTAATGGAGGCTGCGTGGAGCAGAAACAAAATGCTTTTAAATTAATAATAGAGAAATATTTCGGGAACAACTTTGCCTTGCCCTATGTACACAAAATGCAGCGACTCGTCCCAGCGCTACACTTGCATCTACGCTTCCTGCATCTTGACGGCTGTCGCAATTTAACACACAGCACTTCATAGTATTAGTTTTTACGCAGTCCTCAACTCAAAAATCACTCACAAATTGCAAATTGACACAATTTAAACTGATTTTTCACTAATAATTTATATTTCTCTTTCGCTGATTTGTAAACAAAGGTTTATTTACAAGTTACCACAACTGTCAAAATCGGCAAAACCAAAGTAGCGGTACCACTGACGGCGCCACCTTTGTTCGCTGCACCGTGGAGTAAAGGTACCTACTTTGCCATCACTAGTTACAGTGCAGTGGCACATCACAAAATTTCTCAATGTAATAAATGTCATTCAGCAAACTGCAGCAACCACGAGGCCGTACAATGTGTAAATGGCGAGTATAGTGCAATTGTAGTATTGTAATTTTTTAATTGGTTATCTATTTCCAGGTTATCTATTGCTATTGCCAACTTATTTTAATGTGCAGGAATTGTGATTGAATGGCTAAAAACCTTGAATACGGGCCACGGGCAGAAAAAGATAATTGCCATTTTGGGGTGGTAAAGTGCGAAACTTTTGCCACAAATTAATTGCTGGAAGATTTGCTTTGAACACGGATCGCTGAACAGAATCTCATGAGAGTCGTCATAGCTTCCACGCGCCGAAGCCGCGCAACGTTTTTAACATCGCCGCTATCCTGACTGAAAAAAGCAAAATCGCGAGGCAGTCACCAAAGATTAAGTGTTGTTTGCTAACGCTGTTATCTCTAGGGGTATGTACAGGCGCGTGCCCTTGATCCAGTCACCATAAAGCCTTCGGATGCTGAAATTGTAATAATGAACGGAAGCGCTGTGGGTGCAGTTGCATGGCTGCTGGAATAACTATCTAAACATGGCAGTTCTGGGCGTGCTGAGGTAAGCAACAAGTGCGCATATTCTATGAACTTTTGTAGGCAACTGAAAGTAATATTTTGCAATTTGTTCGCTTAAAAGCCAGGCACATTGAATAAATCAAACCGGTTTATTGCTGGTTATTAATGAATATTTAGTTTTTTTTTATACCTTTTAAATTTTGATTCCAAGAATTTATTTGCCATGTGAAAGCGTTGAAAACATATGTTTGAAAGGGTGCTGCTTTTCGAGAACTTCATATATTTGAGTTTATAATTAAAGATACTAATAAACTAATTCTTACATATTTGTACAACACAAAATAGATGCTTATTTACTTTCGATGGAATGCTCTTATAAGTTATCCCTCTAATTGTGGTACCTAAAGTTTTTGATGACGAATGACTTGAGAATTCTTTTTGTTGTGAATTCTTCGACCATTTTGCTATTGGTATTTAGCGAAAATAACTCTGGCTTAACGCAAAGCTTGAGTTTTTCTATTTTTAAATGAGATAATCCAAAAGGTAATAATTATTGTGAATCCGTGTTTAACCAAATATAGAATACGGAATTTCCAAAATTTCAAAATCTTGTCAGTTTAAGATACAGCTTATCGATATTTTGTTTGCATACCAGAAAGCAGCTATAAAATATGCAGGATAGTGAATAATTTGTTTAATGGTCTCATCAACTGAGTACATAACATTTTCCTCTAACAATAAACATCAGCGATTTCGATTATTGACCGCAATGGGCCCGGAATAGAAAGGTTTTCTTAGCCATCGTTTTATGTATGTACATATTTATTAGCTTGCATTTTATAACAGAAGAAGACATAGGACTAATTTTTCACTGAATCCATATAGCCTCTACAATCATTTTATCAATATAAAATGAGTGCAAAGGCTGACTGGTGTAGTTGGTAAAAAATGGATTTTCCCAGTGGGAAATTAAGTAATACAGTCCCATAAAGCTTGCCGGTATATGTATGATTTTAAACATTTCCTTTTCTTTTTTCACCATACGTTTGTTTAAGAGAGACAAGATTGACGTACATACCTACATATGAAGCGAAATCCGGGTGAGTGTTAGGAATTTCGTCCGGAAAATTCATAAACTTCGAAACTATATTATGTTAAAAATGTCTTTTATACGCAATCTGCTGATTTTGTTGAGATTTTATGAATGGATGATGCATGTTTCGATTCAAACTTGAATTGCAAGTGAAAATTTCTAAGTTCTCTCGGTTTCGTACACCCAACTTGTGAAACCAATAGATCATTGTTCGTAAGTGAGTAGATGTAGTGGACTGTATGAAATTTTGCGGGTTTTAGAGTGGAATCCTTTAGGTTCTAGGGAAGTGGAATTTGGGCTATCTTTGTGGTAGGATGTCGTACCCTGTTTGATTGCAAGTTGTGGTATTGTTCTCCTGCACCCTGTCGTTCTTCATGAGGAGACGGCATTGAAGAAAGATGCGCGTTTGGTTGTTGGGTATATCGGCTCTGTCTGGCCAGTTAATATCCAGCCAAAGACGGTTTCTTGGGCAAGTAGAGTCACTAACACGTTTTTTCTGATACCACTCAATACTATCTGGGCATAAATGTCGCCGCCCAGGATAAGATCAACCGGTTCATTTTTGAAAAAGTCCGTGTCCGCTAACGGAAGGTCCGAAAACGCTTGCTTAGTTTTACCGTTTACTTCACAAGTCGGTACGTTTCCGGTGAGTTCTGGTATAACGAGGACTTGCGTGTTTATATTGATTGAGGAGTCAATAGGAGACCGTAATTGAATAGTGCACGTTTCTTTAACTTGCGCAGAAACAGTGTTGTTGATGCCTGATACCTGAGCACGTATTCTCTTTGAAGGCAGGTTAATTTTTCGTTTAAGGCTTTCTGTAACGAAGGAGGCTTCTGAGCCGGAGTCTATTAGAGCGCGGGCTGAAAAGTTAGTGTTATGGAAAAATATATTAACACGCGCTGTTTCTAATAAAACCCCTTTTCTCGTGTTAGCGAAACAAGATTGAACGTTATTTACTGTATTAATATTTGCATTTGCATCACGCCTTGCTTGAGCCTGCGCAGACGTAGATGCGCTTTCATATGTGTGATTCGACGTATTAGTTGGAGTAGTTTCTTTTGGTTGAACTGCTTGAACATGAAGTGATGTATGGTGCCTCAGGTGACTGGTTCTGCAATTGAACGAGCTACTGCACCTTGACACCCTATGTCTAGAGGATAGACAGTTCAAGCAACTGTGAATGCTCTTAACGAAAGCGATTCTACCATCTGATGTTAGCTTAAGGAATTTTTGGCACCTTTGTAATTTGTGCTCGTTGCTTTGGCCAAACTTGCAAATTGTCTCGGCTACACTCGTTTGGTAGGACTTAAATCTTTTTTGTGGAGTTTCGTTTGTATGCCTACTACTGTGCGGTTTAATGCTTCTTATATCTGATACGGTTTCTAGAGTTTGAAACCGTTGTGAAAGAAAGTTATCCATGCCCTCCCACTTGGATATCTCAGTTTTGCTTTCAATACTTTGCTCCCACAACACAAATGTAGTTTCTGGTAACTTCGTTGAGCAGAGACATGTAATGATTGCATCCCAGTTTGATGTGTCAATCTGTTGACACTGTAATGTCGAGATGCAATTATTAATATCTCGCTGCAATTGTTTGATGGAGCTACCGCACTCGCTATATACTGCCTGTAAGTTGAACAGAATCTTTAATTGGGCATTTAAGAGGATACGTTTATTTTCGTATCTATCACTAAAATTTTTCCAGGCAGTTTGAAAGCCATCGTTAGTCAATGGACATTTACTCACTATCTCTCTGGCCTCCCCCTCCGTTTTTGGTTTAGGTGGAACAATTTTTCCACAGCAGTGAGGCGCTTGTTGAGTATGTATATGGCCGTAAACATATCTCGGAACGTAGGCCATGTGAGATAGTCGCCTTTGAATATGTCCGTATCGCACGGAGGAAGTTGAATATTATGTTCTCGGGCGGACATATCCTCAACATCTTTGTAATTTTTTACGAACTTTGCATGGAGTTCGGCCATTTTTAACATGCAGCGCAAGTATACAGCACAGGAGTTTTTGTACTTAGGTTTCGCAGTGGCGACTCCTGTGGCGTCTAACCTATCGGAATGTACTAGTTCCTCATACGCTGTCTTTACCTTCCTCCACATAGCTTTAAGTTCCTCTTGCTGAATAGCAAGAGTGTACTTAGTGTAATCAGCTTGGGCCGTGTCATTGTAGTCGGCCTCAAACTCTGTCACAGCGTCTGCCAAGCGAATAAATTTATCCATACTTTATTTGCTTAGTGAATAAAACCCCAAGGCGAAACGAAAACTTAACTAGGTACTTTTTGGAATGTTGTAAACAAAGCTAAAAATCACCACAATCGAAAGAATTCAAGCGAACGTATAAATTTATTTATTTATATTTGTTTGTATGTGCGTGTGTATGTATGTATTTGCACTTATAAAGGTACGTATTTACAGAAGATGGTCGCCACCCAACTCACAACCAAGTCCAATGGAAATATATGTTTGAAATGTGGACAAAACGTGTATATTTTTTATCCAAAGGTTATATCGCGCGAAAAGTGATTTTGTGGAAGCGGTATTACAGCGATAAAGTGCTTCGAATCCGTGCAAAACGAAAATTCAATAATAAATGAGGTTATGATCCTCGAAACTCAAGTGGTTGTTAATGTGATGAGTTAGCAAATCAAACTATTTGTGACACGAGAAAAAAGTGAAGGCCGATTCAAAGTGCAACTAAATTGAATTTGTGCTTTGGCAATGTGGAAAAGTGTTTGAATTAAGAAATTTAATAGAAAATGTGTGTGCTGAAGTTTAATGTGAGGCAATGGTTACACTAACAAACCACAGTGCGTGTAATGTAAAAGGTGACCAAGCTATTGTGTAAGTTAATATGTTCACACTTGTGTTTAGCGCCAGTAAGTGGTATGTGCTCCAGGTGAATCTATCAAGTTTGATGTGTGTTTAGTACTCCTCAAAGGCTGCTCAGTTCTTTAGCAACCAGAGTTTTAGTTATTTTTCCTCTCGGCGGAGAGGGACAATGGAAACACTGACACATATGTGGCTCGCAATTCCAGCAGGGCATCAATGTTTTAATTTAGTGAAAAGGAAAGAAGACAAGTTTGTTTAAATTAATAATATGCTTGCCAAGCCTTTGTTGAAAGTGTTTGGTTTTCGGCAAATATTTTACAATATTACTTTGTGTGAGATGAAGGGTGGTGGCTGAAAGACGTCCGTGCTCGATAGTGATAAAAATGGAATGACCGCGCTCTTTTATAAAAGGTTTAGCGGCACCCTCAAACAGCGAACTGTATTGAGGAGAAATTAAGCTAATTTGTTTATATTAAGTATTTGGCGGGAAATATAATGCAAAAGGGTGTATGTGCATATTCGTATGCATGTACATATATGTGTATGTGTGTGCGATTATATATTAGGGTGGTTCATCCTTTTAAAGTTTGGTTTAGGCTTATGGCCTGAACACCTCTTGTCAAAAAATTTAGAAAGAAAGAATGTTACAGCCACACATCCTCCGATGTTCATAAGTGATTTTGTTGTTAACAAATCCACAGCAACGTTTACCACCGATGACTTAGCCCTTCTAAACAACGGTTTAAAATTTGCACCAAGTCCAAACAATGAACCGTTATTAGATTTGGTTGTTGACATTGAAACTATGCTTAGGTTCAGACCATTTGATGTGCAAGAAAGAGTACGCAATGCTGCTATCGACGCGCTCATCTCTCATAAAGAAGAAATGAGGGAAAAAAGAGAATCTTTGTTTCCAAGTATTACGGTAGAACAGCCACTTATTGCGTTTGACGAATATCTGACTTTGAATGGAGTTCACTCAGAAAAGCAGAAAGTGTTAAGTTTAGTGGCAAAATTATGCATGAACCAACAATTTTTAAATTTAGATACCGGTTTTATAAAACTACGAATGGTATTACCATTGGCAATCCATTAAGCCCGCTAATGGCCGAATTGTTTATGTCAAAATTCAAAATGAATTTGAAACAAAAGAATATGTTACCGGATGTGTTTCACAGATATGTGGACGATTGTTTTACATTGGTGAAAAGGGACGATTTAGTTAATGTTTTAAGTGTTTTAAACAACCAATCGCCATCAATAAACTTCACAGCTGAGACCGAAAGACTATAAACTTGCCTTTCCAGACTTGGAGTTAACACGTGAAGAAAATATAATTGATATTAGTGTATATCACAAAGAAACTAGTACAAAACGTGTTATTACCAGTGATTCGCATTGTTCGATACAACATAAACATGCATCATTCCATTCAATGGTACACCGGTTAGTGAATTTACAAACTTTATAAAAGAATATGTATATATTTGTGACGTAGCTTTCCTGCATGCTTGTTTAAAAAAAATGGTTGACCTCCTGGTAAAAAAAGCACTCGGAAAAGTTCATACAAAACCAAAATTCTACTTTATTCCGAGCTAACAAACTACAGAGCGAATTAAAACGAGAAGTGTTCCCATATTTACCAAGTGTAATGAATAAATTAAATAATAGCCTTAAGAGGCATGAATATGTGTGTAAAAATGTGCTCGGATCGACGAAAGACAAAATAGATTGTCTGACAAATTCTGGAATTTATTCCGCTGAGTGTGGTGATTGTCACAGAAAGTACATCGGGAAAACAAAAAGGAGTATAGAAACAAGTAAGAGGAGTGCTCTCTTCGGCTATGTCGAAGGCTTCATACCTTTCATGAACATCTGAAAATTTTACTTTTACAGATTACTGCATTTGAAAAAATTTACACAGCATACATACATAGAGGTGATCGATGGTCCTCTGCAATAACGACACAATTCAAAATTTAAAAAAAAAAACTTTTACTGCTGTTAAGTGGCTCCTGTCTTTAATCCTTGTCCTATCCGTTTCCAACCCTACTCAACGTTAGCAATAAGGATTGCTAAAGTATGTTTTAAAGATTATACGCGGATTCGAGAAGGATTAGAGACATGAGCCACTTAACAGTAGTAGGTTAGGTTAGGTTGAAGTGGCTGCTAGGCCCAGAGGGCGCCAGCACACTTAGACCCCATCAGGGCCCATTGTGATGCCACATAGATCCAAAAACCCTTACTCCTTAAACCAGCTTGTGGAGTCTGCGAACCTTAGCAACTGCCGTATTCCAAACTTAGCAGTCGCGCTTAGATCGTCTAGAAGACCTATACCTAAGAATTTCTGTCTTTTCCTGCCTAGTGTTGGGCAATCGCAGAGTAAGTGCCTTATTGATTCAGGCTCTTCTTCGTCGTGGCAGCTCCTGCAGTAGTCGTTGTGACTAACCCCGAGGCGTTTTGCGTGCCTTCCTATCAGGATATGTCCTGTGAGCAGACCAATGGCCAGTGACATATCGCCTTTCTTGAGAGTGAGAATTTCTCTCGATTTCTCGATCTCCGTATATCCCATTTTGGCCATGTAAGCTTCGTTGTATTACAGTTTTCAGTGCGCTCCCATCTGGAGGCCGCTTCTTCAAGGAAGTTCTCCCTTAGTAAGACCTTGCAGGAAGCGAGTGGCATACCCATCCTCTTCCAGGCTGATCAAAGTGGAGAGGAAGTACCCGCCCTTGCAAGCTCGTCTGATTTCTCATTTCCTGGTGTGTCACTGTGCCCCGGTACCCATACCAGGCGCAAATCGAACTGCTCTGCCATAACATTAAGTGATTTGCGGCAGTTGGAAACTGTTTCCCTATTTATAGTGACAGATTCAAGCGCCATAAGGGCCGCCTGACTGTCTGAGTATATATATATTTTTCCGTAGTGGCGATAACAGCTAGTTTTAAACTGTCAACGGCTTCTTGTATGGCTGCCAATTCGGCTTGAAAGACACTACAGTGGTCAGGTAGTCGGAATGATCTTCTTATTCCCAATTTCTCCGAGTAGACGCCTCCTCCTACCCTATTTTCTAGTTTGGAGCCATCCGTGTAGAATCTTATGGCATCTCTAGACCCCGGAACTCCTTCGAGCCATGATTCTCTGCTAGGTATCGTTACGCTATAACCTTTAGTGAAAGTGAGCCTTGGTACACAGTTGTCCGTTGTACTCGGTAGTTGTGCAAACGCAGCGTATTGTCGTCCCATAATATCTATGAGTATGATGTTAAGGATCATATTCACTGCCATAGTAGGTGTAGTGCGGAGAGCACCACTGATGCAGATCAGGGCCGTTCTCTCCACTTTTTGTAATTTAATACTGATTACTTTCTTCTCTACCCCATACAGAAGTATGACCCTCAGCAGACGGTGTATATCTAGTGCACTAGCTTCGGGGTTAAACCCCATTTTTGGCCGATTGCTCTCCTGCAGCTGTATAGGGCAACCGTGGCCTTCCGCACCCACTCTTCGGTGTTTTGAATGCAGATTAATTTTTTATCTAGGACTATCCCCAGGTATTTAGCAGGTTCGCTTAATTTTAGTGTGGTGTGTGCCAGCCTTGGTGTTATCAATGGGGGGATTTTGTACCTTCTTGTGAACAGTACAAGTTCTATCTTGCTTCGGTTTACCCCAAAGCCGTTATTTTTTGTCCAACTCTCGACTTCGCTCAGTTTTACTTCCATAATGTCACAAAGAGTCTGTGGCAATTTCCCACTTACTGTTAGTGCAAGATCATCCGCATACGCAATAACCTTAGAGCCACCCCCCTCCATGCCACACAGCAGTGAGTTTATCGCTGCGACCCATAATACAGGGGATAGGACTCCCCCTTGCGGGGCGCCCCTCTCTACGAACCTGGTCAACGATACCCCCGCCAGCTCCGCCCGGACCACCCTGCTTCTCAGCAATTGGTTTACGAGCGCAACTAAGCGCGAGTCGATGCCCAGGCCCGTCAGTGCTGCCGTTATCGCGCCCGGCATGATGTTGTTAAAGGCGCCCTCTATATCCAGGAAGGCTGCTAGCGTATATTGTTTGATGTCTAGTGATCTCTCTATATGCGACACTATTTCATGTAGCGCCGTTTCCGTAGATCAACCATTCGTATAAGCATGTTGTGTGGTAGAGAGTCCGTCACCAACCGACTCTCTGATACGGACCTCCACCAGTCTCTCCATAACCTTCAGTTGTATTGACGACAAGGTGATGGGCCTGAAATCCTTTGGGTTATTGTGAGACACCTTCCCTGCCTTTGGGATGAACACCACTACTAACAGTAGTAACAGTTTTTATTTTTGCAAGCTTTTAAACTAACTTCCCAACAAGTTGGAGACTTAAAATTTTCAGCCTAGTTGCAATCACGATGGCAATGCAATTTAAAATATAAATGAATTTCCTATATGGTCCAGGGGTCTTGATCAAAATATAGTAAGATTTATGGCTAACAGAGCGTAATTTGCCAAAGAACGTAAAACCACTATAAAATTGTTAACGCTGCCGGCGGTAGTGTAGCAAAGCTATTTGTGGCAAATTGTAGATATCGACTTAGTCTAGATATGAACCTCGGAGATACAATTAGAAGACTCCAGATGTCGCCCCGCCAAAAGAAGTTAAATATTGCGCCTAAATATATGCACCATTTACTTACGCTACAGCGGAAATGGACGACAAGCCATTTCTTTAAATGAAATTAACTCCCAGCAAAACCAGCGTGACCGAAACTCCAACACAAACGCAAATTTTATGGTTTTACTAACACACCTGTACTAATTTTTGATTGGAGCGCCATCTATTGTTTTTTCGTGCGAGCTATCTTTCACATATGAGTAAGTAGTCACGCTAATCTTTTCAAATATGTGCAAGCAGGCAAACTATTTGGTTTGAAAAATCACACGTACACAAAACTTCTGGGAGCATTTTTGATTCACTATTAAGAATGTGATAGCAAAACGTGCCGAACTTAATGGGCACGCGTGACGGTCACGTTACTAGGAAAGTGACCATCACTGTTCTTGCTGAGCTGCTCCTATATGTACATATGTATGTTTATACAAAACGTAAGCAAACAACATTTTGCTTGCCAAGTCTTTTGTTCTCTTTCATTGCAAGTTGAATTATTTTAATATCTATTGCAAAATTTTGTACATAAAATAAAATAACACTTTTTAATATACAACGCTTTTATAAATGGACTAAAAATTAGAAAATAAAATAATGTAAAAAAAAATATTTTCTAAAAACAAGCTTTTATTTAACATGTACAATCAAAGGAGTAAAATAAAGTAGTGTAACAAAAGATTTTTTAGCAAGAAAATGTTGTCAAAACTGCACTAAAATGAGTAAAATAAAATAAGTTTAGGTCTCGTTAAAAATACTAAAAGCCATTTAGTGAAAGGAGTTATTCAAACTCCAATGAAAATTACTAACAATTTGAACTAATTTACTTCGTTTTTAAAAAACTTGTCGGCGAATTCAGCGTACATGCATAATTGGTTAGGTATGTATATGTAGTATGTGTGCAGATAATTAAATGCCGTTTTGCTATTCGCGCGACAAACTTTTTTAAAAGCGAAGTAAATTAGTACAAATTGTTAGTAATTTTCATTAGAGTTTGAATAACTCCTTTCACTAAATGGCTTTTAGTAACTTTAACGAGACCTTAACTTATTTCATTTTATTCATTTTAGTGCAGTTTTGACAACATTTTCTTGCTAAAAAATCTTTTGATACACTACTTTATTTTAGTCCTTTGATTGTGCATGTTAAATAAAAGCTTGTTTTTAAAAACATTTTTTTTACATTATTTTTTTTATTTTGAATTGTGTCATTATTGCACAGGACCATCGATATATAAAAAATCATATCTAAACAATCAGAGGTATGGAAGGTATACCTTATATAGCACACAGCTGAGTGATGTGTGATCGGTATGTAAAACGGTAACAAAATTCAATGGGCTTAGCTTCCTATATAAAGGAGATATATCGCAAAAACAATCAGTGGTATAAAAGATAAAGCTTATACAGCATAGATTTTGACGATTTTCTCAGTAGACTTTGTAATATTATTTTTAAAACAGCTTACGAAATTTATCGGTTTTAGCCGCCCAAATAAAGGAGTTTTACAGTAAACCCCATATCTGAACAATCAGTTGCATGGAGGCAATAAATAGGTTATAGTGACCCGATTTTTGTTAATTTTACTGTAAACTTTCTGTTGATAATAAGTGAAAGTAGTGCAAAATTGCATGTTTTTAGCTGCATATATGAAGAAAATATAACAGAGAATCTCATATCTGAACAATCAGTTGTATGAAGGCTATAGGTTATAGCGACCCGATCTTCACCATTTCCACTGTAAGTATTCTTTTGATAATGGGTGGAAATAGTGCGAAGTTTCATATTCCGAGCTGCAAAAATGGAGAGAAAATCTCATATCTGAACAATCAGTTGTATGGAGTCTTTAGGTTATAGCTATCCGATCTTCGCCATTTTAACTGAAAGTATTCTTTTGATAATGAGTGATATCAGTGCAAAATGTCATGTTTCTATCTACTTAAATGGAGGAGTTATAACGAAAAATCGTATATCTGAACAATCAGTTGTATGAGAGCTATAGGTTATAGGGACCCGTTCTTTGTAATTTTCATTCTAAGTTTTCTGTTGATAATGGGTGGAAGTACTGCAAAATTTCATGTTCCTAGCTGCATAAATGGAGAAGTTATAGCGAAAAATCTCATATCTGAACGATCAGTTATATGGGAACTATATATTATAGCGGTCCGATTCTTCCGGTTCCGACAAATGATTAATCTATATATATAAAAATGAAATGTCTTTCGTATGACGGCGCTGCCTGACCAAACGGTTGAACCGATTTCAATTCTGTAAAAAGCACAATTTTGGACCTTCTGTGTGGAAGGTTCTTTGATTTAAAAAAATTTTAATATTTTGTTGTTGTTGCCGAAAAATGAAGAAAGCTGAGACGTCACGATTTCACAATTTCATAGAGTTTTCCGTATATTGAATGTCACTAAACTATTAAACGGCTGGACCGATTTCGTTCATATTTGGAACATATTTCAGCACCTTGAAGGGAAATATTTCGACTAAAAATTTAATCGCTAGGTGGCGCTGGGGTCGGGATATTATAAAAATTGCATTTAATTGCCGATTTGGCTCATATTTAGAATACAATTTAGCTAATTGAAAATAAATATTGAGACTAAAAATGTACACGATAGGTGGCATTGTGGACGATATATTCCTAAAAGTCTTATACACTGGGATAAGATAGAGTAGGTAGATAAGATAGGGTAGATAGAGATATCTACTATATATTTGTGAAAGTCTAAACGGACGGACAGAATCGATCAAAATTTTGACAGAGTATTGCCAAGACACCTGGGCCTATACTAGGATGAAAAAACTTGGGATCCGACAAGGGGACGTGGCACCTCCCATAGGCGTGAAATTTTTAATCAGCCATAACTTCCAGACCATAAGCCACACGAACTTGAAATTCGGTATGCAGACATATCAATGGTAGGTGCTTATACGAGGGTATATATAAACATATTTGTAAAAGGGGGCGTGGCACATCCCATTGGCGCGGAATTTTTTATCAACTATAACTTCGGAACCATAAGTCACACGAACTTGAAATTTGATATGCAGACATATAGGAGGGAATGTATAAGCGTGTTTGTAAAAAGGGGGCGTGGCGCATCCCATAGGCGCAGAATTTTTATCAACTATAACTTCGGAACCATAAGTCACACGAACTTGAAATTTGGTATGCTGACATATCAGTGGTAGGTGCTTATAGGAGGGAATGTATAAACGAGTTTGTAAAAGGGGGTGCGGCATATCCCATAGGCGTGGGAAATTTATCAGCTATAAGATCGGAACCATAAGTCACTCGAACTTGAAATTCGGTATGCAGACATATCAATAGTAGGTGCTTAAAGGAGGGTACATATAAACGAGTTTGTAAAAGGGGGCGTGGCACATCCCATAGGCGTGGAATATTTTATCAGCTATAACTTCGGAACCTTAAGTCCCACGACCTTGAAATTTGGAATGCAGACATATCAATGGTAAGTGCTTATAGGAGGGTACATATAAAGGAGTTTGTTAAAGGGGGTGTGGCACATCCCATAGGCGCGGAATTTTTTATCAGCTATAACTTCGGAACCATAAGTCACACGCACTTGAAAATTGGTATGCAGTCATATCGATGGTAGGTGTTTATACGAGGGTATGTATAAACGTGTTTGTGAAAGGGGGCGTGGCACATCCCATAGGCGCAGAATTTTTTGTCAGCTATAACTTCGGAACCATAAGTCTCACGAACTTGAAATTTGGTATGCAGACATACCAATGGCAGGTGCTTATAGAAGGATACGAAAAACCGAGTGTGAAAAGTGGGCGTGGCCCATCCCATAGGCGTGGAATTTTTTATCAGCCATAACTTCGGAACCATAAGTCCCACGAACTTGAAATTTGGTATGCAGACGTATCAATGGTAGGTGCTTATACGACGGTATCAATGGTAGGTGCTTATAAGTTATATATAGGCGTGGAATATTTATCACCTATAACTTCGGAACCATAAGTCCCACGAACTTGAAATTTGGTATGCAGACATACCAATGGTAGGTGCTTATAGAAGAATACGAAAAACCGAGTTTGAAAAGTGGGCGTGGCCCATCCCATAGGCGTGGAATTTTTTATCAGCCATAACTTCGGAACCATAAGGCCCACGAACTTGAAATTTGGTATGCAGACGTATCAATGGTAGGTGCTTATACGACGGTATATATAAACGAGTTTGTAAAAAGGGGCGTTGCACATCCCATAGGCGTGGAATTTTTTATCAGCCATAACTTCGGAACCATAAGTCCCATGAACTTGAAATTTGGTAACATATCAATAGTAGGTGCTTATATGAGGGTGTAAATAAATGAGTTTGTAAAAGGGGCCATGGCACGTCCTATAGGCATGGAATCCTTTATCAGCTATAACTTCGGGACCATAAGTCACATGAACTTTAAATTTGGTATTCAGACATAGGTATCTATGGGAGGTGTTCAGAGTAAAATATATATAAATGGGTTTGCCAAAGGGGTATATACATATATGTATTCATCTATTAGATAACTGGTATATTTAAAACTGTTTTTATTGTTTTTTTTTTGAAACCTTACCGTCTTTAGATTATTTTGAAATGGAAAGATTAAATCGTTTTTTAATCCCGCGATGCTGTTAAATGAAAAATAGTCATACATAATGAATAAAACTCCTTCCGAATTAAGCATTCTACCCGAAATGTGCAGCTATACTTAAACAGCCAAGCGAATAGGCAGCTAAACGGAATGTACCCTAGTACACTAATTTTAATTTAGAAATTTGATCGTTACCTTAATCCACCTAATATTAATAATGGAACAAGGTTCGTAATACAAATTATGATCAATATTCATTAGTTAAAGCACGATAAAGCTAAAAGTATGGCTCATAAGAATGCTTTAATGTAGACAAAGAAAATAGTTTGTGTCCTTTAAATTATGCTGGGCCAAATATTTGTATTACTGTTTTATATTTTTATTTGTTTACCCCGAACGACGTCGAGTGCTCTGCTGGTATATTATAAAAATACACCCACCTACTAAATTTCATCCGGATATCTCGAAAACTGAGAGACTAGATTGCATACAAACAGACGGATAGACTGACATGGCTAAATCGACTCAGCTCTACGTTCTGATCATTTAAGTATACATTTTAATGGAACTATCTCTTCTTATTCCGGTACTTACAAACATCGGACCAAAGTTATAATAACATTTAATGGTCATGAAAGGTATGAAAAAAGCAAAAGAACACTTTCGTTGCATCAAACAGTTTAACTTACGGGAATCAGCTGTAGCTGAGCACGTAATTACAAGTGGACACTCAACTATAAAAGCCACTTTCAAATTGAAGCCATGGAAGCTAGATGCCTACGAAAGTTATTTCCCAAGCAAAGAAAGCGATGCATTGGATGTTGTCGAAGGGAACATACAATCACCTTTGTTTTCGTTAGTGTGATTTATCTCTCTCACCAAAGGGTCACTGCAAATTTTAAAATAGTTAGTCGTGCCCGTGCTTAAGATGATCACCGTGTGAGCGTTCGAAATGCGCATACAATTGCAAGTCTAAATATTTATATTTGACTTTTTCGTGTTGAAACAATAAGGTTTTCACATCGTATAAGTGTTTGTGCTAAATAGTCTAGGTTTCAGCGATTGTGTTCAACATGTATTATTTAAGCAATTATTTAATATACAATTCTGATTTTAAGTTGATTTAATCTAAGCTCAAGTAAAATTAAGCGTAAAAGTTAAGTAATGGTAAGTATAGTTAAAAAAACAATTAAAATAAGTCAAGCAGGCATTTAATTATTTTCTTTTTACTCTTCTATATACTCTTTTACTTTAGGTTTATTATTAGATATTATTATTTATTTATATTGGTGGCCATTTTTCTTTTATTTGATTTTTAAATCGTTATTTATTTAATTTATTTCATTCAAATTTTTTTAAATCATATTTCATTTTAATTTATATATTAGGTTATTTTATTTATATATCTTTCATTTTATTTTATTAAAATTTTGGGTTTATTTATTTAATTAAAATTTGATTATTTTAATTTTTAAATTCCACTCAATAAAGTACTATATTTTTTACTGTATTAATAGCCGGTTGATTCTAATCTTGTTTTCCATATGTATCTCTATATATTAGGGTGTCAATCGAAAATGCTTTTTTTTAATTTCAAGACCCTACCCCCGAATTTCATTCGTTTTTATGGGAAATATTATTTCCTATTTTTATAGATTTTTTAAAGGTCATTCAGAGGTCGCGACCTGTCGATTTAGGTCAGAAAATAGGAGTTAGTAGATTTACCAGTTTTTGAATGACTATTTTGGATTCGATTTCAAAGATCGAATATGATATGAGAAGAGGATATATAGGTCTTTAAAATGGCTGAAAGGGAGTCAGACAGGAAGAAAATATTCTGCCTATCAGAGCGTAGCCGGAATAAAAACGTCATAGTAAAAGGCCTTAAGTAAAAACACTATGCCAGGAGAAGCTGAAAACACCACACATTGTAGTACGTGTGAAGCGTGTTCTTTTTGAAAGTAAAAACAAGTAAAAGCAGCGCTGTCTTCGGTAATGCCGAAGGCTTCATACCTTTCATGAACATCTGCAAATTTTAGTTTGACAGATTACTGATTTTGAAAACATCTGCATACATCGATAGAGGAGTTACATACTTATATAAAAAATCGCCTCTAAACAATCAGAGGTATGGAGGATATACTTTATATGGCACCAATCTAAGTGATTTTCACTGCTATGTGATCGGTATGTAAACCGGTAACACAATTTATTGGGTTTAGTTTCCTACATAAAGGAGATATATCGCAAAAACTGGTATCTGAACAATCAGTGCTATAGGAGATAAAGCTTGTACAGCATAGATTTTGACGATTTTCTCAGTAGACTTTGTATTATTATTTATAAAATATCTTACGAAATTTATCGGTTTTAGCTGTTCAAATAAAGGAGTTTTACAGTAAAATCCCATATCTGAACAATCAGATGTATGGAAGATATATGTTGTAGTCACCCGATCCTTGTTATTTTCACTGTAAGTATTCTGTTAATAATGAGTGAAAATAGTGCGAAATTTCATGTTCCTAGCTGCATAAATGGAGGAGATATGATAAAAGACCTCATATCTGAACAATCAGTTGTATGGGGGCTGCAGGTTATAGTGACCCGATCTTCGTTATTTTCACTGTAAGTCTTCTGCTGATAATGAGTGAAAGCAGCGCGAAATTTCATGGTCCTAGCTACATAAATGGATGAATTATAACGAAAAATCTCATATCTGAACAATCAGTTGTATGGGAGCTATAGGTTATAGTTATCCGATCTTTTTAATTTTCACTGTAAGTTTTCTGTTGATAATTATTGAAAACAGTGCGGAATTTCCTGTTCCCAGCTATATAAATGGAGAAGTTATAACGAAAAATTTTATATCTGAACAATCAGTTGTATGGGAGCTATAGGTTATAGTGACCCGATCTTTGTAATTTTCACTGTAAGCATTCTGTTGATAATGGGCGCAAGTGCTGCGAAATTTCATGTTCGTAGCTGCATAAATGGTGAAGTTATAACGAAAAATCTCATATCTGAACAATCAGTTGTATGGGAGCTATATGTTATAGTGGTCCGATTCTTCCGATTCCGACAAATGATTAATACATTATAAAAATACACCCACCTACCAAATTTGATCCGGATATCTCGAAAACTGAGAGACTAGATTGCATACAAACAGACGGACAGACGGACAGACGGACATGGATAAATCAACTCAGCTCGACGTTCTGATCATATAAGTATACATTTTAATGGGTCTATCTCTTTTTGTTCTGGTACTTACAAACATCGGACCAAAGTTATAATACCATTTCATGCTCATGAAAGGTATAATAAGGTGGGTGTAGTAGCTGAACTGGAATCGGCAGAGATGGCCAAGGAAGTTTTAAAAAGTACGAGGAAACTGGCGGGTTCAGCCATATTTATTGAAAAAGACTTAAGTGAAGAAAAACGGATAAAAAAGCGTACTACTCCAGCTAAGAAACGACCTTACGAGTCTAGACGCTAAAAGAAAGGTTTTTGTAAAAAACGACGCCATAAACATTGGTGGTAAATGGATGCGTTTTGACAATAAACGTACTCATCTGCAGTAATGAACTGACTGCAAAAACACTCCAGGCTTGGTATGCTACATCATTTGATCCGTCTCTAATCGACTATGAAAGACTTTATATGAAAGTTCATTGCAAGTCCAAGTCCTCTACCAATGATACAAAAAACTAATAGGCTCTTCTAATCCTCTAAGTGAATAGAAACATAGTAAATTATGTCACGTACTCTCTTATAACGTAGCAAATTTAAGTATTAATTGAAGTTTCCAGATTTTTTCAGTTATGTAAACACTTTTGATATTTTTTTCCTATATGAAACTCATGTGCTTCCTGAGAACAGATCTAGGTTCTTTCACCTTTTTAAAGATTATGTTTTGTTTTGGTTGGATGCAACTAAAGTACACAAAGCTGGCCGTGCTAGTGGTGGATGCCTCTTTGGGTATAAAAAATCTGTTTAAGATGTATTTGATTTAAAATTCGTTGTTTTGTATGAGTGCGTTTGCTTATCTGTTAGGTTAGTCGACCTCAACTCCATATTTATTCCAAATTACCTTAATTGTACAAGCTGGTATAAGACCTTTTCTGAGTTTGAAGACTTCTAGTTAAAGTTACGTCCTACCTCCTTCTTTGTGTTGGGTGACCTCAATGGGCGTATGGGCACTGAGCAGACCTTCGATGAACACCTCATCCATGGTATACCTCAGTTTTGCGTAAATCGGAGCTCGAAGGACCTTATGCTAGACCAAAAGGGTAAAAAACTGCTCAATCTGATAGACAATATCAGAGGCGTTATAATAAATGGTAGAACTTCGGGTGACGCAGCTGGAGAGCTAACTTTTTGTGGCGCTGCAGGCAGCACCGTAATTGACTATGGCATCTGTTCTTTCGATGTTTTACCCCTGGTAAAAAACTTTTATATTGGCTCTAAAACGTTTTCCGAATACATGCCTCTAGTCGTAGAGCTATTGGGGCGTTCAACTGTCGTTTCAACAACTGAATGTAGCTTCCCACAAAAACTAAGATGGAACCCCAACAAAATGATTGCATATGCCAGAAATCTCGATAAAGCATGTAGCAGCGGTCTTTCCAATGCTGGGAGTACAATTAGTGCCATTGTTGAAGCCCTGACTGATGCAATCAAGCGTGCGGCAAATACACAAACAGGGAAAAAATTATTACCCCCAAAAATGAATGGCTCGACTGTCAATGTCATAATGCACGTAGTAAAATGATACACTATCTAAGGCGCTTTAGAAAGGATAATATTGAGGATGATAGAATAAAATACGTCGCTTGTCGCATGAGCTATTTTCAGCTGTGCAATCAGAAAAAAATGCGTGTGTAACACCGTACACATGATAGAAGTGAAACTTCTTAAAAAAGGTGTGAGTACCAGGTACCTACTCACGAAATTGGATGTGCAAACATATGTTTACGGTTCGGCAAACCATTAGGCGATTGAGTTACATACGTAGGTTTGGTTAGAAATCAAACAATAATTTCATTTCATCTTATTAATTTTCTGATATACATATAATTTATTTATTAATTTTCCGGTAACACCACCTCATATGAATTCGCGCTTTTAGCATCCATAGGGCCGGGTTGTAATGAAAGTAATTGTATGTTTAACAAATAAATGAAAATGTTTATAATGCAATCAATAGATCCTTACGAATTCGCCATTACCAAGGCACTAAGTAACGTACGCACTTTTGTTTGCAAAATGCATTTATTTAAGTTGAAAGAAAACAAATTCCTTTGTTCGGCATTTATTCTTACTCGCTTTCTATCTTCCAAGGCGAATTCATATGTTCTTATCACGAACTCATATATTCATGTGGTAGCAAGAATATAAAAACATAAAACTACCTTATAAATTAAAAGCATAAGTATCACATGTATGTGTAGTCCAATTCACGAAATTATTTTATTGATCTGAGTAAAAACTAAGTGCATAAA